>NW_024104482.1:495000-746302 GCF_003945595.2 Pipra filicauda
AAAAATTCCATTTTAAAACAAATAAAAGAACTATCAAAACAATCTTAATAATTTAAAGGACCACACAACAAATTCTTTAACCATGTCAACAGCTCTTATTTATTGACGATCATACTTTACATGTGGGGTTGAACAATATATTTCAATACATATAACTAAGAAAAAAATTAATGGCCTGCTTCACAGATAAATCATAAAGCAGGTACCACTAGTTAGCAAATATAAAAGATTTTTAAATATTAGATGGTGAATCTATAGGACTATTAACAACACAACGAACACACTGAAACATCTAAAGAGCAGATATCTTCATATTACAGGTTGTAAACCAATTCCAGTTTCCTACCTTGGATTACAGTCCAAAAACATCACCATTTTCATACTTTTTCTCCTGAATAACATGTGAGACATTCTTAATACTAGAAAACCTTAATCTGCCTAATTGCTATGAAATTATCTTTAAGAAAAACAATTTATTTGCTTTGAAGTTATATGTTGGTCAATTGTACACTGGAGACATTAAATTCCAATGTTTATAATCTACAGGAAAAAGTCCTCATGTCACTGTAAATAAGTGGATGCTTTTTTTAAAATTTAAATCTAGTAAATAATTCTAGCGAAATTTATTAGGGCAAACATTATCTACATATTTCCTTCACGTTGTCTGGGTTTTTTTTATGAAATTAGGAATACTTCATATTTTACATTTCATTTCATTATTTTCATGTTTTTGATCATTTTCCTTATCTTCTTTAGTCCTTTTTTTTAACTTGTAAAGTGTACACTTTAAAGATGGTATGAGCAAGGGTCATTCTACATAAGATGCATACGATTGATTATATAAATGCTGGTGTAGTATTTTTAATACTCATTTATTCATATATTTTTTTTTAAAAGTTACCATTTTGAAATAAATTCCAAAGTGATATATATCAGTGGAGGTCTGCTGAACTTTGCTGAAATTTACTAATTAACACCCATTAAAGAACTGATCATTTCTTTGATGCCTTGAATGCAAGTTCATACTAAAAATAGATAAACTTATTCTTTGTACGGAATAAAATCAATTACTTTATCTGAAAGGTTATAATTTATTTAGAACTTCAGAATTAAAAACAAATCAAAAGCATTTGCCTACAATGACTTTTAGCAGCCCTTTTTTACTATTCCCTTACCTATATTTATTAGGATCTTGCCAGATCTTTTTTCACACACCTGCATCATCTCACGGATCCTTTTTTCCTATGTAATAATATGTAAACTAGATAACATTTCTGTTTTAGACTCTTGGACATCCCACTAAAGATTTCTTCCCTGTTGAAAATTCAATATGTTTTTCAACTTTTATTTCCTAATTCTTGTATAGTATCAGATCTGTAAACCTTTCACCTCATCTGTAACTATTACTTTTCTTGATAACTTTTGGTGAGGAGATTATCAGCATTATTTTGGAAGCTTAAGTAACTCATGTCAAGTTTCTCTATTACTTAATATACATCTGATGTTGAGAAAAAACCGTTTTTAATCAGTTGCTTAAGAACAAATTTTTTTTGTGCTCTTAACATATCATACTCATCTATATGTTTCTAACTCTAATTACTTTTTTCAACTACTTTGAAAGAAATTGTGAAGACAGTGGTCACCAATTGTCATGATTATTCCTAAAGTATTTTTGTAACATTTCACTACTTTTAGCGGATTAAGATAGTAACACTACTAATAAAGTAGAAGAAAACAAAAATGTTAAAACAAATACTTCTTTGTGTAGAAAAACTAGTATGATGGCTTATAACATGTTAGGATAATTAATTGTTCTCTATCAATAACATCTACTAGAGAGAAACCTTTTCAATCAGCTAACCAGAGTAATTTGCATCAGCGTAGCAAAAGAGCTGGCAGACCTCTCAGAGTTATTGGTGTCTGTTTACTTTTCAAACCTGGGAATACTGATAAAAAAATCCATCAGTACAGAACAATGGTTACCTTACTCCAATACTAAAAACTGGCAAGTAAATTGACTTAGGTATCACGTTTGGCATTAGCTTCAGGTAATGTTAAGAAAATCTCAATAAGTCTTATACAGTGGAATTATAAGTAACATTATTTAATGTGCTTTTAAGTAAAATATTTTTTGGGTAAGTAAACTAATTAGTATTTTGATTTGCAAGGAACATACGTAGATTTAATATTTTATGTCTTAGACCAACATTTTACCCATCAACGCTCTTGCACACTGCTAACACAACAATTATATTCTGACTCAAAAAATTATCATTAAGAACATACATAAATAGGTTTAAATGTTAGATCTAAAACTACATCTCTGATTACCAGTGGCTCCAACAGGGATTTGTAAAGATATAAAATTGGCCAGTTGCCTTATCAATGGTTTGAAAGTAAAGTCACTGTACATAAAATAAAGATGTACTATAAGAAGTGCTATCTGCTATATCTAAGAACAGGGGAGTGTCCTGAAAAGAAGGATTTGGAGAATAACCTAGTGGTTATACGGGAAGTAACTCAGTATCAACACCTAATGCAACAGCACAGTGACAAAGTAAAGTAACAGATTACTCTTGGAGTATGATACATTTTGGATGCATAAGAAGAAGACTTGTGGAAAAGGAGATAATGATTTTGTTGTCATATAAGATATTGGTGGAATTGATGTTAAAATTGGAAAGAGTTTGGAAATTGGGTGGAAAATGATTCATAGAATGCAGAAAACATCTTATAATGGTGGACAGTTATAATTCAATCTGACCTCTTTTTCAAAAAGTAGGTGATGAGGTAGCTTTGGCACAAATACACTTGTTAGAAGGAAATATCAACAAGCAAAGGTTTCTTCAATCTAATTGAAAAAGACATAAAAAATCTTGATGTTGAAGATAAGAAGTTTTAAATGAGAAAGGTATATTTTTAAAAAGTAAGCATGACTCGCTACAACAGGCAAGTGAGACACTTGTCTCACTGCTTCTTTATAGGGAGGAAGCATTTTCTTCCAAGACTTTTCCCTCTTCTCCCCTTGCAAGAATTCAAATTTTTTCCATGTCAGTTACCATCCTCCAGAACTGTCACATATTCATTTGCTGCCACTGCTGCCTCTTCCTCTTCCTTCTTCTTCTTCTTCTTCTTCTTCAAATATGGGATATCAAGGATCACTCTGGCAAATTATTGAAAAAAGATGTGGCAAGCATATTGTTGTCAGCAATGTCTATGAGCCAAGTTCCTAATTAGTTATGTGATGTATGCATTTTTAATAAATAACAGACTGATGATCAGAAGTATACCATCAAGTAAAATGTGAGTTTTCTCACCTTTTTAAACTTAAACAATTATTGTTAATAATTCCACCTATCCTCTGGTAGAATTTTTCAGTGTTCATTTTAGATGACAAAGTAGCTTACTGAAAAAGGATAATGGGTTGACTGGTTAGAAAAAAGATTGTGAAAATATAAGTTTACGTGTGAGTCAACTTCATACAGATGTGGATATTCACTTCACTATTCAGAACTGAATATAGGAACTGGTAAGAGTCTTGCAAATAAGCAAGTGGAAATTGTAGCCCACTCAGAGAAACATGGATCCTGGCATCAGGAAAGAGGTAGAGAGTATATAAAACCTGGTAAGGAAATTTTCAGTATTTCAGTTTTACTTAGTATTCTAAGCCCAAAATGAAAGAAAACTATAAAAATTGATTCAAAAATAAAAATTAAAAATAGTTTAAAAATAGGTTTATTGAATTAATAAAACATTTACATATTTTTGCCTTTCTGGATGCATGAAATTATTCTGCTGACTTTTGGTCAGCTTACTGGTAGTGGGTAGTAAGGGGTCAAACAAAATACCAAAGCAGTGGGTAAGGATGAGATGGGATAGAGAAGAAAGAGTTATTTACAAATAAAGAAAAAAACGTATCTTCTGATTTCAGAAGATTGCTGATACTGTCCATCTTAGAATATCATTAGAATATTTAGGGGTTTTCTCTCCATCTTGATTTCAGACTTAGTAGTAAGATATGATAGGTTCTTTTACTGTCCATTAGCAAAATAAGTGTAAAGAGGGCAACATGTATCTCCCTTTCTTATTTTATGTAAAGAACTTAATTTATATTTTAGTATGTATAACTTTATCTACATTTTAAGTTTATGTCTGTCATTTAGAAATTGGGAATTTAAATATATGCATGAAAATACGAAAAGAAAGTAGGGACTAAAAATGTTTTATTGTTTTAAATCATATGGAAATTCTCTAGGTAAATGTTAGAAAAGTTATTAATTGGTTGCCTTTCAAAAAACAGGGTCTGAAACTACTCAGGGATCACCTTTCTTCTCAATGATCTTGTCATTACCAGTCTTTTTACTCATACAGTCTTACTTCATCTTTCACTTCTAGCCTTTGTTCAGGCAGCTTTGCTTTTAGACAGTACACAAACATATAAAATGTACTCACCTACTTTTCATTAATTGATTACTCTGGCAAAAAATTATACTCATGACTGAGATATACATTGATGTATGAGTATATTTTAAATAAAGAGCTATTTTATAGAAGTGTGCAAATGCAAAGAGTAAAATCAGTAAAATCGATCTCTAATTTTGTGAATAAGAGAACAAACAAGCAAATGAAACAGGAAAAATTTTTGTGTGGCATTCTTTTAGCACTTCCCTAAAATTTAGTAAAAGACATAGCTCCATGTTTTAAATTTTCTATTTTCTGTGTTTTGCAGCGTATAAGTGTTTGCAGTGATTTTTTTTCCTTCCTGAAAGCACATCCAGCAGTGAAACAGAGACAGACTGTTTTGGTTTGTCTTTCAAAATTGCCCTTAAGATAATCTTTTGCCACTACTCCACTTTCCTTTCTGGACTGAGCAAGAAACATTGATTATGAAAATACTATCAGTAATCACAGACAAACAAAGATGTGTTCAAACATGTTAAGAACAGAAGCAGGGATACTCCAATGCTTAGCTGATGAATGCTGTTTCTAGAGGAAAAGGTCTCAGTCTGTACTTTGGTAACGTTAGAATCTGGGGAGAGAAAACAGTCCCATATGTGCACCGAAAATTATCTAGTGAAGATTGAACTTGTACAGGAAAGTCAGTTGTTTCACAAATATGAAGTGAAGCATGTGGACTTTTCAAGATTTTTAGAAATGAAAAAAAGAAAATAAAAAATGGAAATATTTGTAAGATTGAAAAACTTTTTCAGGGCATTTTTACAGTTAGAAAATATTTAGCAAAGTATTGTTAGATGCTTAAACAATTTAGTACTCTTTATCTCTTTTGAGACAAAATATTAAAAAACTATTTTTGTGGCTACACTATCCTTTTTCAAGAGAAACAAAGCCTACTTAAAAATAATATTTCCTAGATAAAGCAAAAATAAATTATATTTCCTGATGTTTGTTCTTTATTTTCTTTCTCTTTTTCTTTCTCTTTTTAACAGGTGCTCTCAATACCTTCGTAGGACACTTATACTGCTCAAAAAATGAAATCTGGCGTTGATCAAGATATCAAAATAAAGAACCGTGGGTTTATAGATAACCCAAATAAAAGACTTTCTCCAACATTTAGAAGTTTGCAAGTGGTGTAAAGAATACTACATTACACCTTGTCAACACTTTCTACTTACTGTTTGATAGGTTCTGTTTTGCTCAAAAATTATATGCTAAATAGGACTGCCGCTTCAAATTATTTCTTAATGGGAGCTGTATAATGCATTTAAGAACATTGACACCTAATTCACAGTTTCTTGTACTACCAGTGTTTTCTTTTTATTTTTTCCCTTTCTGAATCAGGAGAACTTTATAAGTGGAATGTTCATCTAAGAACTCAGCTAGATTCTATTTCTTCGTATTTATTATAAAAGCACCCACAAGGTGCTATGTGTTCTGCAATCCCACTAAATCAAAATTCTTTCTCTGCAAAATACACATTCTAAAAAATTTTGATAAGGGGGTTGATTTATTTATGTAACCATTGAATCTAATGAGAAGACATTTTTTTTCTTCATTGGATTTGTTACCATTAACAATTTTTCAGCATCTCTTGCAAGTAAATCCCATTACATTAACACATTACCACTCTATCTGCAGTACTTCCTTGCTATTTCTTTCATAGTGCATCTAAAATGATGGGAGTGCCATATAAATGATGCTTAGTTTCATGCCTTAAAAGAAAAACTAGAGATTTAGTGATAACTAACTCTGATTTGGAAGTAATTTCCCTTTTAATAAAGGAATGGTTTTGGTATTTTTCTGTGTCCTTTATGTATAGGATGACTTTTTCTAATATTTTGCTCTTGGCTGCATTTTTCCAGGACACAGTCACTTTAATAAATATATCATGTGTACAAAATAAAATATTGTAACAAGTTTATATGCTGCAGGTTTCCTGATACAGATTTGTGACAATAGGCAAATCAAGTTTTTTTAGGGTACTACTTTGAAGCTATACTACAATAAGTTTCCAATTACCTTGTACAAATCAACATCACAGTAACCATTTTATTCTGCTGCATCACTACAGGGAGATGGAATGGAGTCAAACTTTTCTTCCTTTCATTCATTGTCAGCTGATGAATGATGATCAATTGGTCAAGGAGATCCTTGAAGTCAATTAGAGAGGGATGCTTCCTTGCTGAAAGAGGAATCATCTGTTGCATCATGCTCACCTGTCCAGATACACCTCTGTTTTATTCCTTAATCTGCTCAGCAGAAGGAATATCTTTTCCATTTGAAAAATATTGCACTTTTTTTTGGCATCAACACAGTTTGAGGTATAGGTTGGCTTAAGGACTGATTTCCTCTTACTTATCATATAGGCAATAACATTTTCTTAATCCTGAAAAATTATTTTTCTAGATATTTGTAGTAGTTTCTTGCCCATTTATTTATTTATTTACTTTCAATTACTGTCAGGTTATGGTTGGAATTCAGACAGCTAAGTTCCACCTGAATATGAAGTTCTTTACTGTGCAGGTCATGTCACACTGGAACAGGTTGCTCAGAGAGGTTGTGGAGTCTCCCTCACTGGAGGCACTCAAGAAGTGTCTGGATGCAATCCTGTGAAACGTGTTTTAGGAAGACCCTGGCTGAAGAGGGAGCTTGGACCAGATAATCCACTATGGTCTCTTCCAACCTTACCCATTATGTGGTCCGTGACTTACAGGAAGTTGTTGACAAAAGACACCAGAGCCAGATTAGTTTTCAAAACAAAATGTAGTTCAGAAAATGCTGAAGATATTTCTATATCCTGCAAAAATCTGGAATAACATCAAATGAATTGTCTCTCTGTCAACATATAAATGCATCCAGTTGGATGATTTCTTTTTCTTGAGAGGGAGGTGTGGGGGGAGGGAATTGAGGAATTTCAGTTATAAACTTTATTCCAGTATATTCAGTCATCACTGTTGGCTGTCCAGGCCTGCTATGACCACTCCTCTGATATTCATAATGGCCTTTCATGACTAAGGGATAATAGCTAATGAAACCTCTACTTTAATAATTAAATAATGAAAAATTATGGCAAGTTTTTTCTATAAATGCTATACAGAGAACTCTTTTTACTTACTTTTGCCAATAAAGAGGCCAAGAAAATAGCTTCGAATACATTAAAAGTCTCTAAATAGATTTGTAATAACAAATATTGCATTAGTAACCTTCAAGAAAAGAAGAGACCTTAAAAGGGCTTAAGTAAGTGAAACTGTTAATGCAGTACTACTTAGCTGTAAATGCAAAGTATTTTAGTAAAGCTGAAGGGTAACTGTCTACTGCCTATTGTTTCTCTCTGAAATTTAAATTCATAACCTCGCCTAGACAGAAATGAAAAGATAGAGAAAAAATTGTGCTTTTAAAGATTCTTTTTCCCCTTTTTTCCCCCTGTGTTAGACACTAATATTTCCCTGTATTAGAAAATAGTAGATATCATGGGAGAAGAAAATCGAGAAACAGCAGATGTTGTCTCACTTTTACAGTTATTGATACTGAGCAAGTAGTAATTTGAAACCACTGAGATTCAACATTGTATGTTTATGGGTTTATTTAAATTGCTAAAATGGAATACTTTTATGCCTTTAAATATTTTATGACTCATGTCATTTATGTTTTAGAATCTTATCCATGTGAGTTGTGCAATGGTAGATTTTTTCAGCAACTTTTATTTGTTTTAAGATAGAAGGAAATTACAACTTTAAACCATAGATGACAGAGGCAAAAAATAGTGGGAAGATAGAATAGTAAACGTATTAGTGAGAACACTACATGTTGCATTTGTGAAGCAAAGACATGTATTGAGTATTCAAGGAGCCCCAAATAAGTAGGATAATGTGAATAAGGAAAATGTTACTTTCGTCTGTAAGTGTAGCATAAACTAACCCAAGCAGAGTACAGAAGGCTTTGTCGTTTTTAATATTTTTGTATATCATTACATCTTTTTCCCTGTAACTTTTAATAAGGTGGAAGAATTATCTTAGTTAGCCTATAGGACCTTTGTAATTTAAAAGTCTGGTTTTGAAAATGTGCCTGAATTAATTGACCTTTGACATGTTATAGTAATCTACTAATCAAATATTACTTTTTTTCTAAATTTCCTCAAAAAAGTAGAAAGTAGAACAATTGTTCATTCTGGTATAGACCTAAACATCAGTCCTAGCAAAAAAAAATCTTAGTCTTCAGAAAAAAAAATCTTTGTAATGTAGGGTATGTTTATTACATTGCCATTGTCTGTCCCTGACAATTCCCACTGAGTAGTCTGGAATGTGCTACTCTATAATAAAAATATACTTTATTTTCTTTTGTTCTACTCTTTCTGAAAATAATTGTTCCTTTATGGGAAGTGGGAAACAACACAGACTCTGGAAGAATGGGGAAGATCATTTTTCCTTTGGGGGAAACTTAGCACATCCTGAAAGGAGAGACAGAGAGAAAGTTTGCAGTACCACAGTTTGTGATGGGCAGCATGTTCATTGTGCAAAGCTGCAAATCTACAACACAGACAGAAATGGAAAGTGCTGTGAGAGGCAGGGGGAGCCCACAAAGCCTCAGAGGAGACAAAAGGAAGCTCCCTAGGGAGGGAGCAGTGGGATTTTGATGACGTTTGCTGTAAATCCAAATTATGTTCATGGACTAAGCCTAGAAATCCAGACTGGAAACAGGCCCTTCCTGCAAGGGATCAATGAGCAAGAGGACAAGTGATCTGGGAAGAGATGAAATTCATTTGTGTAGGTAATGGGGTAAGGAAGGCCAAGACAAAACTGAAATCTGACAAGGAACACAAAGAATGACAGGAAGGGCTTCTACAGGTATCTAAATCAGAAAAGGAAGGTCAAAGAAGGTGTATTCCCCCGATAAAGAGAAGACTGAGGTACTCAACAATATTTTTTGCCTCAGTCTTCAACAGTAACCTCTCTTTCCACACATCTTGAACGGATAGACAGCAGGATGGAGACTGGAGGAGCAAAGTCCCTCCCACTGTAAGAGAAGATCAGGTTCATGACTACCTGAGGAACATGAATGTACATAAGTCTATGAGATGCTTCCCAGAGTCCTGAGGGAATTGACTGAGTAGTTGCAAAACCACCCTCCATGATATTTGAAATGTCATGGCAGTCAGGTCAAGTCCCAGTGACTGGAAAATGGAAAACATTGTTTCCATCTTTAAAAAGAGTAGAAGGGAGGACCCTTGGAACTATAAGTCTCTCAGCCTCACCTCTGTGCCTGGGAAGATCATGGGACAGATCCTTCCACTAGCAATGTTAAGGCACATGGACAGGAAGGTGATTCGACTGCCAGCACAGCTTCACAAAGGGCAAGTCCGGGCTGACCAACTTAATGGCCTTCTACGTGGTCTGAGTGACTACATCAGAGGACAAGGGAAGTGTTACAGACATCATTTATCTGGACTTCTGTAAGGCCTTTGACATGGTCCCCCACAATGTTCTTCTCTCCAAATTGGACAGAGATGGATTTGATGAGTGGACTCTTAGATGGATAAGAAATGATTGGATGGTCACATCTAGAGGGTATGGATAAGAAATGATTGGATGGTCACATCTAGAGGGTAGTGGCCAATGGCTCAGCATCCCAATAGACATCAGTGACAAGTGGTTTCCCTACCCTTGTACTGGGGTCTGTATTGGGGCCAGTGGTATTTAACATCTTCAGTAATGACATAGATGAAGGGATTGAGTTCAGCCTCATCAAACTTGCAGGTGACACCAAGCTGAGTGGTGTGATTTACACACCTGAAGGACAGAATACAGTACAGAGGGACCTGGACAAGCTCAAGAAGTGGGCCCATGGGAATCTCATGTGGTTTAATGAGACCAAGTACAGGGTGCTGCACCTAGGTTGGGGCAACCCGGAGTATCAATGTAGGCTGGGGGATGAACAGATCAAGGACAGCCCTGCCAAGAAGGACACTGAGGGTGCTGTTGGGTGAGAAGCTGGACATGAGCTGGCAATGTGCACTCACAGCCCAGAAAGCCAATTGTATCCTTGGCTATGTCAAAATCATCATGGGCAGCAGGTTGAGGGAGGTGATTCTGCCCTTCTATTCCACTCTTGTGAGACCCCATCTGGAGTACTGCATTCAACCTCGGGGTTCCCAGCATAGGAAGGACGTCAACCTGTTGGATTGAGTCCAGAGGAGGACCATGAAAATGGTTGGAGGGATGGAGCACCTCTCCTCAGAGGAAAGACTGAGACTTGGCTTTGTTCAGCCTGGAGAAGAGAAGGCTTTGGGAAGACCTAATTGCGGCCTTCCAGCACCTGAAGGGAGCCTACAAGAAAGAGAGATAGGGACTTTTTACAAGGGCATGTAGTGACAGGACAAGGGGGAATGGATCTAAACTGAAAAAGGGAAGGTTTAAATTAGATATTAGGAAAAAATTCTTTACTGTGAGGGTGGTGAGGCACTGGAACATGTTGCCCAGAGAAGTTGTGGGTCCCTGGAGGTGTTCAAGGCCATGGTGGATGGAGGTCTGAGCAACTTGGTCTAGTGGAAGGTGTTCCTGCCAATGGGAGAGGGAATGATTCCTCTAATAATGGGTTCTTTTAGGTGAAAAGCCTTTCAGCCTCCTTTGCAAAACCTCCTGAAGTGGTACATGTGGTTGAAATGGGTTCCGCCATACTTTGAGTCAGTTAAGATGGCTAAATATATTTCAACATGAACAACCATCATATTGACCTAAAATTCTAAGGCTGTAGTGATGGCCTACATCAATGTCAATACTGGTTGCTTCAATCCCAGCCTTTCCCGTGTCCTTGCACACATTTCCAGTCATCACCTATACTCACTTTGGATAGTGTCAAACTCTTTGCCAAACTGCTTCAGCATGTCAACCTAGCAGAAAACTATTTTCTTATGTTGTCTTAAATGTGTGGGTTTAAATAGCTTCTTGCAGAGTCAGATAAGGGGCAGAAATAAGTTGAGAGAGGACATATTAAGGCAGCAGTAGCAGATAGCGTTTAGATAAGTCTGAGCTACTCTGGAAATTTGCTAGTCACGGAAACATACAATCTACATTGCCTATGTTTTTTCAGGTATCTGCTTTGATAAATCCACAGCAATAGATTCGCAGAGGAGTCATCATTTGGCATACACAGTTAGTACAATATACTGGGTTATTTTTCCACTCAGAAGACATTTGTGTATATAAACTAATTTGATGGTTTAACCACATGTTTCTTATCCTGTATGTTTAACAGTTTGTGCACTTCCATATGCATATATTGGAGAACAGCACCTAGTAAACTGAATGGTACGTTTCTTCTTTCATAGATTAATGTATGTAACATATACATTACATTTGTTTTATGTAAAGTGAAATCAAAAGGATGCAAACCATTTTTACAGAAGAATATTGTGCTTAAAACTAAGAGTTCAATGCAGCCTTTATTTTGAGCTGCAATCTAAGCAAATAACTCAACTGGTCTGCAATTAGAATACAGTTTCCTGTAAATAGGAAAGTACCCCACAACACATTAGTTTGCATTTTCATCAGACCTAATCCAGACATACTGGGCTAAACTGAATTCAGCGAACTTAATATACACAGCAGCCTCAAGTCCAATATAAAACATAGTATTAAAGTGCATGGACTCTTGTTCTAGTGGTACCTAAGGGTAGTGTGAGAGGTGGATGGCTGGCAGATCTTTTCCATGTCAGACCTGCCAAGCTTTGCCCAACACAAAGCCTTGGGGAGCTGGGATGGGCAGATCTGCCACCTCTCCTCCTGAAGTCAGCTCACTGTGCTGCCAAAAATACAAGACTTGTAAGACTAAAAAGGAATCAAGCCAAAAGGAAGCAGGGAGACTTCAAGTCTAATCCCTAGTCCCAAAACAATTTTTGCCTATTTTTTTCTTCTTCCCAATGACTGTAATATAAACATATAGATAATTTGGGAAACAGCAACCAGAAGTTTCTAAGAACCAGTTTTTCTATTCAACTACTTATTCATAGTGATGTGCATTTCTTTTTTGCACCCGCAGCATGATTTTTCTTTGGTATTCTCTTAGGCAAGAAGGTAAGTCTACTGATGCATTATGGATTTGTTAAAACATGAATTAGAAATTGTGCTTCTTTTAGTGACCTCAAAGAAAAACCTGGATTTTATTAAAAACATGCCGCCAAATTGTTAGTAGCTTTTCATCTTTATTCCCCAAAGCATAGCAGCAAAGAAAAACTTCACTGTTTAAGGGGAAATCACAGAATATGGGTTTGCACAAGCAAAATAATAGTCCCTTTCCCAAACTTCTCAGAGCCCATTGTGGCAGCCTTTCCCCATAAAAATAAGTATTTGGTCTTTTTCCACATTATTTGCATCTTCTTTATATTTCTGCAGGACACATCCTTTCTTTCTTCTTTTTTTTTCTTCTTTTGAAATTAGCTCAACCGGGAGTTCAAAGTAAAGCCCCGCGACCTTATTTCTACCTCCTTTTTTCCCCCCACAAACTTCCTCCTTCAGGAAAACTTGCTGTATTTAGACAGGTATTTCAAGGATTTAAGTTGAAAATATTAGGATGTTTCTGCACATTAATAGTAGAGAACTTTTATTTTAAGCTATTACTGAAAAGTCATTCTTTTTCTTACAAGTTGTAAATGGATGCCTATTTATTTGGTTTCAAAATCAGAAAGCTCTCAAATGCATTATGTTACATTGTCTTAAAGTGCCTAAGGTACAAACTAATGAATACTCTTGATTACTCTCTAGTTTCAAGAATTTACTTCAATATACTGTCTGTCACTTTTCCTTACCATATGTCAGACAGGAAAAAAGAATGAGAATGTTTACCGATATACTAATAGGGCATTGCATACCATTTACTGCCTTCATCACGAGAGCAAATAAGGGTGAACAGTAGATTGATTGTGTTTGTTGCCTTCAAAACTCAAGAGAGCTGCTGAGAAGGGTGTTGCAATTGTCAGTCATATCAGTTGTGGCACAAATCGCATTTTTTCCCCTTCTACTGAAGAGAGGGAAGGGAAAATTTGTTGTGCCTTTAAGGAATGCAAATAAATGCTAGTTTCTCTTGCAATAATTAAGAGAAATCATGAGTTGCTCAATTTGATTTAATCTGTTGCAGAGACAACTAACCACACTATGAGCTGTAATTGATGTTACATCTAAAGGTAGATAGCAACTCAGAACTCATGTAATTTTCTCTCTGTATCTCCTAACTTAAGCACCTGAGTGTAAGAAATATTCTTTTAATCAACTGATGTTAAGCTCCATTAAATGGTTGTCCTACAGGAACTTAAGTATCTGTGCTTATCCATATAGTAAGTAAAGAGAAACAGGTGTCAATAGAGGACAGATCAAGGATCACGAAATCATGTTTCTATTTGTCTCCAGTGAACAAGGTGGCAGATTCCAGAGCCTCCAGACATAAGCTTCACTGAAGTTAAATTATAAAGTCACATGGCCCTGTTGGTTTAAAGGCCAAAAACAGAACAAAAATATCATCACAGTCAATGTATTTAATCAGATAAGCAGTTAGATAGGATGAATCCAGGTATCTTGGGACACTCAGATAGGCTCCTGCAGAATGCAAAGTGTAAGAAGATCCTGTCTCACCCGGTGATCCAGCAGAGGCTGTAATCTGGGTGTCATGTTAAAGTTCCCAGTGCTCCTGATGCTGGTCCATGCTTAAGAATGACAAACCTCTGCAAAAATTCAGATTGAGAAAGAGTTGTTTGGTCTATGTCCTCTCATCATTGATATGAGACTGAAGAAGCTGGAAAAATTAGAAAGTTTTGTGGCCAGGTGAGACAGGTGTCCCATCATACAGGTGTCCCAACTGTCTCTGCTGAAGACGTAATCTCCAGGAAAAAAAATATAGCACTAGGTCAATTTTAAATACCATAGTGAACCTAAGACAGTTTGTTTACAGAGCTGCTGAGGGAACTGGTATTGCTGTATGTCTTTCACATGATCCCAAGAACAGTATGCAGTTTCTTTTAAGGAATATTTAAAGAAATTAAAGCAAACAGCTTCTTTCCTGTCTACTTTATTACACTCTTTTAATTATGATAAATTTGAATTAGTGTGGGGGTATTTTATTTTTATTTTTTTTAAAACATCATTTCAGTAAGTAATGAATTACTAATTCCACAATTACATTATGTTGCATGAGTAATCCATTACTTCTGATTCAAAGTAATTACATGAATCAAAATTCCTTATTAAATTATGCCATTTTTCAAACTTCAAGTAAGTTTTTTGTTTTGGTTTTTTTTTTTTTTCATTTCCTACAAAATAATTCTGGAATTGATTATAAATTTGTTCATCTTATAAGCAACATCTTTAGTTATAAGTGTTTCTAAAAAGTTCTTTCATACAAAATTTTTCAGAATTGTCTTGTAATTTTGCATTTTTAACTTGACAAACCAAAAGAATACTTGAATTTTAAACAGTAGGAATATGGAAAGATTTAATAGCAGATAAAAATTAATACCTACAAAATTATAGATTGTCTTTCAGAAATCTTCTCTTTTTGAAAACAGGCTCTGAAGGGAAAAAAATAATCTGTAGAGCTATTTTACACTGTACATCCTTCTAACAGGGCCAGGATAGACAAGTAGGCAAAATGGAGAGTTGGTATCCATTTTTCACTGACACGCTTCATCTTTCATGCCACATAATTCCACACTCTTAAAGCTTCTCAAAGTCTTCTCTCCTGTGCATTCATCGTTTATTTAAGGAAAAATGATGGTTAAATGTGAACTTACCAGTGCATTTGTTATACTGCTTATTAGGAATTTAATAGAGAGATACTAATGGTTATATATCTAAGGAAGTTTACAGGACTGCAAACTGCCTATTTACCTATCATATTGTCTAGTATGATGTCTTATAAATTCCACTAGTTTCTTATCCGAGATGACAAAATGCTCCACAATTATGGTGAAGCAATACAGGAAAATTTATTTACAAACTTCATTGGCTTTTAAGGATATGTTTGCTCGTACAGTGATTGCTGACACCATCTCCCATTCTCTGTATCCCTGAATAGTAAAGATTCATATATTCCTCTCAACAATGAGAGAAAATGCAGCAATTGCTAGAATGGCCCATAACTGTCTCTGCAAAATCTAAAACATAAGGCTAAAACAACAATAAACTTCGACTGGAGTGTTATAACTTAAATTTTAGTTTAAATGTGTGTTTAAGGTATTATAGAGCCAGGCCTAAGACCTTTCTTACTGTATCTAGTGATCATATAACTATGTTAAATTCACTTCAAAAATAATAAGTGTCCAAACAAAGCAGAAGAAAGCTATATTTAAAAACATTTAAAGCTATATTTAAAAACATAAAGTGTTTTTCAGTATATAAAACATGTATAAATATAGGTTAAAATAAATGTAAATCAAAATATAAGCATATTTGTCTATCTTCTTGTATTCATATTCTATTAGTTGCATAAGATTTTTTTCCCATTAATGCTGTATCTTTCTGAGGTGGATTTAAAGCATAACTGCAAGAAGCTGTTTTTCTTGAAATAAGAGAAAATATTGTTCAAGGATTACTGACAAATCACTCAATATATCATTCTAATATTATGAGTATTTGTGCACCAGAAAAAGTGTTGGGTGTGTTTGTTTGTGGTTTTGTTTGTCCAGAATAAAAATCTTACACGTAAACAAAGCAATAACATTTACCTAAGTGGACAGACAGCCTGAGAGTTATATTTCCTGACTGGAAAGACTGGTAACTGACTGACATGTTATGGCAGAGTTTAGAATGAGGAACTTATTGTTTGAATTTGGTTACTTTGGTTGTATTCAAAGCCTGGGTATTTTAAGCCTGGGTCATTCTTTTTCCTGAATATGCAGATTTTGTTCACAGCAACATTGTAATTAATACCCAGGCATTTCTTCTCCATTAAACTTCTATGTCTTCCATTCATAAAGTCATGATCTTCTATAATCAATCCTCAGTCATAATTTATTATGGACGCAAGTGTTACCTCATCATTACGGCTAAAGATGAGATAATACTTTAGGAAAAAGTTCTGAAAAGAATAAAGGGTTTGAGGGAGGTGGGTGAGAGAGGACTGAAACTTCTGCCATTAACACATACTGTAAATTTTTTCTGCAGTCATATTATGACCTTTTAATAGTCATTTTCCAGAGAAAATGTAAGAGGAAGATTATGACACAACAATTTCTAAGAGGTGGGTTGAATAAATAGGTTATGCTCCCGTGACATCTCTACACTCACTTGTTGTATGTAAGCTGACTCTCTTGTCAGCTCTAGAGGAGATTCAAACTTAGCCAAACTAAGACTGCCTTTCTTAAATGCTTGCTTATGTCTACAGAGGGACCAACCAAAGCCAGCATGTTCATGTTTCAGGAATCTTATTTAGACAACTGCAATTAAATTATATTGTTACAGGTCATAGATCTAGATACAGAAAATAATTTCCAGAAGTCCAACCTTGAACAGTACTGAAAGGTAACGGATTTTCAGATGTTAGAACAGCAGAAAATCAGACCTACCGAAAATTAAACAACTGTTTTAAAAACTGAACAAAGGTTATCTTTTTATTTTAGATATTAGATATTATACACTGTAGGCAACTGATAAAATATACCACATCTTCTACCACCCTCACAAACAGAATATCAATGTCAAATTATCATTTTATTATTCATGCTTCATTCACCTCTAAAGGCAAAATCTGTTAATTTGGTACAACCGAAGAACTTTACTTTTGCACTGAAGTTACACTTCATTACTAATTATACACATTTTCAGCACACTTATATTGACTGTGTCATTTTACTGGTCCTATTTTACATAAACCTGGCTACTTTAGTTCCCAAGAAAACTTTCAGTCATGGAATTTCCTAAAGGCTCTTGGGAGTAAAGGCTGAATGCTTTGTATTACAAATATTCACTCACATCCCTCAGTGACTATCCACTCTACAGCTTCGGTATCCTTTCCTTAGGACAAAAAAAATGCCTCAATTAGTAGTAAAATTCATTATGGACAATGCTGCATACTTTCTGATTGCAAAAACACACCTCTAAGAACAGCAATATATCCACCCAAAACTGTTGACAACATTTGTGAAATGTGATGAATTACATGCTGCAGAATAAAAGCCTTTGATCCAGTAAAAGCAGCATCCTACTAAGACTGGGCCTTTCATTTGCTTATCTTTTTAATTCAACTCATGAGAGGTAGTATATTGCACACTGGGCTAGCAAAGGAACTGTTGCTTATGTGGAGCTGGGTTCAAATTCTTTCTTCGGACACAAGTGGGAATGACTTTGATGACTTAGTCCTAGTTTTCTACTTAAGTATGTTACAATATGTTTGCATACCTAATCTCTTAGAAATATGTACAGTTTTTTAACCCTTTTTTTTTTTTTTTTACATTTGTATTAGTTCATCTCGTGTACTTCTGAGCTCCTGAGCTTAGATGTAAACCTTAACTAACTCCATATTGAAACAATGCTTCAGTACACAACATTTTCTCCTTTCTCAACTACTGCACCTCACTTTTCATGCAAGTCCACCAGGACAATGTCATGGTCACACTGATGAGGGGACCAGGAATGCTGAGGGTGCTGCGGTACTCACATAGCTAGACACAGAAAGCATGCAGGTTCAGGAAGAGCCAGGTTGGAGAAATAACAGAAAGTTTCTTTACAAGTAACCGTCTCACACTTATCTAGGTTTCCCAAGACAAGAAATAGTCTGGCAGAGACGCATTTGCTGTCTTTTGAGCTCTGCACCATTCCTAGTAGACAGTACTCTTCTGCTGACATGATGGAGGTGGTAAATTTACACCTACAGAATTGTCCTTTAACCATTTACTCACTGCTGAGATCATTCCCCAAGCAGCCTGCTGACATCCACACACTCCAAACAATGATTCAGCAAAGATTATTGGAGAAAAGGAAAAATAGCTGGTAACTATCACTTCTTGCTGCACAATATAGTTTGGTCCAAAATTACTACATGAATTTACACAATCCTTTGTCTTTTCCATAAAGACACCAGGCTAAATGGGAAGGTATGGAATGTAGATTGAAACTGATGAAAAATATTAGAAGGATGTTTGCTCTCTTTCTTGTAAGGTCATGGCTTACCTACCTAAATCACATTTATTGAAAGTTCATTTTTATGAGGACACAATTTGCTCACAATTTCTCAAAAGCAAAGAAAACAGGAGAATACTGCCAATGATTACCTTTCAAAAGTCTAAATAAAAATGATAAAATTATGCAAACCACAGTTCTCTTCCTGCTGAGTTTCACTGTGTATCCATATCAGTTGTTATTTTCCCATTCTTTTCTAAGACAGAACACCTGAAACCTGACATTTTTTTCTAACATTTTTGATAATGTGAGTATAGAGGTATGTGGTTTCTGAGTATTCTGTTTCAAATTACTCCCACTTAAACATATATAGACACAGATATATATCATATATAGACACATATACTTATCATATATATGTATGAAATATATATACAAATATATGTCTATGACACACTCATATTTATAACCCTTCTTAAACCTTACAGATCATCATGTTTTTGTCAACATCTGTTTGACGTATTTTACATACTTTGTCACTACATCAGGAAATCATAACTTGTCAATTACTAAATCTTCTTTTCTAATTTCACATAATTACAAAAGCAACCAGATATTAATTGTTTGTAGTTTAATAATACATGATAATGTTTTAAAGATCTTTAGAAAGAGTAAATTGCTTTTACAGCATTAGTGTAATCTATTATATAACATTAATATGCATAACAGATGGCTCTCAGAAGAGTAAGCGGGTATTATTTTGATTTGATTTTAATTAGATATATATTGTCTATTCCATTATATATTACACATATTACTACCATTAGAGGCTTTTATGCATAGCATTTGAAGATTTATTACACTCAGAAGTTTTAAATGTCATTGATACGAGACTACTATTTTGAACACCAGTCAAAAAGGCACACTAATTCTGACTGTAATTTTTGTTCATTTTAACCATGATAAAATGTTATTGAAGGAAGTGGTAATTTTAAGTGTATATTCTCATTTGGAAAACATGAATTTGTATATATTGTTCTTAAAAATCTATATACAGTTTTGTATTATAACGCTGTTTTTTTTTTGGCCAGTAATTGTTTCTAAATCCTTTATAGCCAAATGGATTCAAGACAAACACATTCTGCTCTTACTTGTTTCTGCTCTTACTTGTTTCTTCTTCATGTAAGCTTTAATTATTGTCTGTTGAGCAAAAGGTTTCTACACTCAGAATTTTGTTTTTATAGTGAATTATTTTTTTAGAAGTTTATTTCTACAAAATTATTAATTATTTTGAATTTGCACTAGTAATGGTTCTGGAAGCTAGGTAAGTAAGGGAATATTGAAAAAAAATCAGGTTTTGGCCCACTTGGAGTATACTGGAAAAATTCTTGTTGTGATGCATTTTGTTATGTAAACTGGCATACCCAAAAGTGGTAGTACAGAAACCATCAAACCATCAAACCATTCTATCCTTTTACCTAGGCCTCAAGTATTCATCAGATGTTAACAGATTTTCACCACCATTGACTTGTATTTGATTCCATTTGGAGATATAAAGGTGAAAGTCTGACATTCAACTCCCAAGTTTTAGGTTGTACAGTCTTTTAACATTCCCTATTTTTTTATATATTGAATATACCAAAATTATTCCATTCCTTTAACATTCTTTCTCTTCTAAATGCAATGAGCCATGACCAAAGAGCTAATCTTAAAGAAATACATAGCAAAAATAAAACCAAAAATGGAAAGAATAAAACATTTAAACTGAAACATAGTAAGTTATAATGGTTCCATTTTTATAAAATAAATCTGATTTCAATTAAAACAACCTCTGGAGGTAGACTAGTGTATATTATAATAAACGGGTAAATGTAAGGCGTGGGAAAAGTTCAGGCATTCCTTCTAGCATATTGAATCAATTAATAGCATGTACAAGGAAACTCTGATTATTTGAAGGAGTGGAGAAAAATGACTTGATTCTTTACAAGTAGTACAGACTATTATTAGTATTCCAGATAGAGTGTGTTCTAGGGAGTCCATCATATGCTTTGATCTCTCTGCATCCACAGCTGGAAACTTTGTGCCAGTCTCTGGAAGCAGCACGAACTGACAACAGTCACCTCCATCAGGAAAGTGAGTTAGTGGTTGCAAATGTTAATCAGTGGATCAAAGAACAAAAGTGAGTAAAATTGGGTCCTTTTTTTTTTTTTTTTTGATCTGATTTCATTTCCTATGACCCCAAACAATTAAAGCATTCATAAGAACTCTCTTCTCAACTTACTGCCATATCTTTTATCTGAAGCTCTGAAATAGGTCTTTATAAACATACTATCAAGGCTTTTTTACCATCACATTTATGTCCTTATGAACTAGCACAAACAATCAAATAATAAATAATTTATCTGTAGAAACATAGTACATTTTTCAGACCTGTTAATAAAATAACTGAATTCTGTGGATAAGAAAAATTTTATGTATACATTCTTCAGTATAATTAAATGAACAAGTCAGGGTGATGGTAAGTATTCAAGCTCTACATTATTTCTCATAAGATATGCATATACCTGTAATTCTATATATACATAGAGCCATAACACTAAGCTTCAACTTGCTTTCATTATTTGAGTAATTTAAATAATTTTCACCATATTTACTATTAAAGTATAAGTAGAATCTAGAATGATTTTTGACAAACAAAAATAGGTTTCCTAATTAGAGCCCATAGTTTCTTGTGTATTTCTACAAAAACTGTCCAACATCAAGAAAAGAGTGGAAATGAACTAGATAATTGAATGATTCAGAGTCTATATCATAACAATATGCAGTATGAGAATGCAAGAATGGGTTCACAAGAAGAAATAAATTCTCTATAGAAATTGCTTAGGATTATGACAAAGTATTGAAAACTTGTTATATTTCCTCGCGAACACCTTGCCCAAACATATAGAAAGGTGTTACTAGAAAAAATGAACAATATAATGAGTTAAATTGTAGTACAAAATCATTCTTGATATGTGGAACTGTTTTCTTTAAATAGCAAGTGCTTCCACAAGTCAGTCGACTCCCTTTATAGGTCCCTTTATGTAGTCTGAAAAGCCTGTAACTTAGGTCTCTAACAAATCTGATCAGTTTAAAGCCTTTTAAAGACAAAGTGACTAATTTCAAAAATTTTATTGTCTGTATCTATTAGCTCCCAATTGATTACATAGAAAGCCCAAAACTACTTATGGAGATGTAGTTACCCATCTTATGATTAACCTCATTTAAAAAGCTCACTGGCAAGATCAGGACATATAGAGATCTGGAAATCACCAGCCTTGTAATTCCTTAATGCATCGGTTGTTTTCTGGTTTAAATGCTAAGAGTCTAACATTAGAATTATATTGGACTCTTTTACTAGACAAAATTCCTTAATTATATTTTTTCCTCTCTTTGACTAAAATTTTTAGGTCTTTTTCATGTTATAAAAATGCCATGACACTATTCTCTGATTCTTATTTCTTTAACACACTTGAAAAAAATTCCTCAAGTTGCATAAGAACACATACTAAATAATTGAATGTAGTTCTCTGTTAAGGTACCATGTTATATGTCTTGGGTTTGTTTCTCTTTTTCCCATAATTTTCTAAATTATATTTTCAAAATAGTCTGAGATATGCCTAGGAAACACAGGGGTTTGGATTAGGAACTTTCTTTTAAACAATTTAGATAGATTTATAATTCAAATTTTATGAGCAATTTTAAATAAAAAGCATTTTTCATAGAGCAGGAAAGGAAATCCACAGGACCGCTTTGATTGTTTTGGAGTTTCTGTACAGATGCCTCAGTTTCAGCAAAGTAACAAAGTTTTTGCTGTCATTCTGAATTTTTCACATTTTAATTAGAAAGAAATCTTGCAATTCTGGTGTTTGTTTTTTTTTATTAGTAGAAACTGACTCAATAAAGCACTTCATTTTCAAATTTAGGCTTTTGAAAATGATAGAGTAAATCAAATGAGTGCTATGAAATATATCATATCATTAGAACTCCATACAGGCAAACTTGCATAAATTAAAAAAAAATATTAACAGTCTTGCCAGATTGGGTAGTTAACTGATTACTGGTAAAAAAGAAGTTTTGTAAGTATGAATTTACAAAAACAATTTTTTTCTTAGGATTCCAACTTCTCCTATGCCACCAGAGGGATACTTAAATATACAATTTTGTTACAGGTGAAGGTGAGCAGAATATTTTGCAGAGCAATCTGCCCTCTTGAAAATTCTTTTTTTTTTGATCTGTGCTATATGGTACCCAAGTATTGGACTCATGACAAAAAGAGAACATTCACAGTTTATTTTTTCTGTAGTCAAGGAGGTGAAGTAAAGATCCCTTTAGATATTAATTTCATTTTAGAATCACCTCATCACTGGTTATCCTTCCTTACACCTTGTTAAAGTTTGACTTGACACTGCCAATAACCTAGATCAAAGATGTCATAATACATAATTGAATGCCATATGGGACATACTTCGTAAAAATTCATTTTGCAGAGAAAGGGATGCATGCACTTATCTAACTGATACTTAACATTTAGTTGCTCTTTTAATGCAGACAAAAATTTTGAGCGGGTTGTTCCAATAAAATGGAATAGTTATGGTCCTGCAGGTGTGGACCAGGCTAAATTTGCTGTAAGCTCAATTATTTTGCAGCATGTTACTTCTTTTCCAAATATATGGAGATGCAATAACAAATAAGTGACAAGGTCTTGAAATGTAGATAATATGTGATTTATTTCAATACAATGCTACATCATAGAGATGATAATACAGGATGATTGGGGGTAATTTTTTATATATTGCTTGCATTAAATGATATTACATATTAGATTTCAGGGTCAATATTTGCTTGGTGTTGGGCTGACGTAATATTGCCATTCTACTTATTACCTATTCAGTTTTCCAGTTTTCCAGATTTTATTTTATTTATTGCTGTTCCTTTTCTGTACATTTCTTTGTTGTGTGCTGCTTTTGTTCTCTTTACTATTCTTTGAGTCTATGATCTGTGGAGGTAATTTTGAACAAAATTAAGAAAGCTAAATCAACATTACCAATATGCTTTTATTTGCCTGGAATGTTAACTATCTCTCAAGATTTGTGTTTCACATATAGTATAGTCTTTTTATTGTTGAAGGTTATTTGAATGTCCTCTAAGAATTGCTGAATTGTTTATTGATTATATATATTTCTCGGTACTTCTGATGTCTGTCCTTTTTTTGTTCTTTTATGTTAAAAATTTAATAAACAAAACATCAAAGAAAAAGGAATTAAAACAAAAAGATGCCTAAGCATAGATCCCTCAGGCTCTACCATTTGAAAATCTTCTATATCAGAGTCATCGTTTATGGAAATCTTCTGTGTACAATTTCTCAACTAACCTGCAAAAGCCTCTATGGAGTCATCCATAAGCCCACTATCTCTAAGCGGTTAAGGAATATTTTATGATCAATAAAAATTTCTCCTGTAAATATGTGTCTCATCGAATTAGAGATAACATCGGTGTCGTGAGGAGGAGAGCAGTATTGGTGGAACGAAGCTAGATTATACTGCAGCCAGAATTTTTTTCTGTTACAAGCATTTGAAATCTTTGAACATAATATATTCAAGTAATCTTTGTTAAACTAGAATGTGTTTATACACTTTTCCTTTTATTTCATCCTTGTATTGACTTGTAGGATTTCTTTAATTGAAAGCAGCAGTAACTGTAAAATATAAGTAGATGTCTTAATTATTGCTGAGACAGATCAATTCAAGGTGCTTCAGTCTTGGGTGTTTTGGCCTATATGTGTTCTTTTCAAACACAAAATCAGGTGACGTGAAGTAGTTTTATGCTGAGATTATGGTTTTCTTCCTTTTTTCAATAGAACCTAATCTTTTATCAACTTTTTCCCCTCTTTTTTTTGTGCATTGACAACCTTTTTCCTTAATTCCTCTATATTTTTTTTACTAGCTAATTCAAAATACATCTCTATGCACAAACAATGGCCCTTTCTCATCGTTCTTTACCACTGAATAATTTGAAGTACAGTATACAGTGTGTATTTATTTTCCCTTAGTGCTTAGATTTTTTAAATATCTTTCCCTTACTGTTGTCTTTGTTTTTGGCATGGGATATATTGAAGATTATACATTAAGTTAACTTTCATCCTGTGGCCTAATTTTACATGTTTCTTGGGTTTTGGAAGATACATGACAATGTATGTGTACATATCTGGAATCTGTCAAATACGCTGTTCAGAACAGTTCAAAATTTGTTTTTCTTTGGGACGTTTTAATGCAAACTTCATTTAATAAGCAAACTCTTGGGAACTGCATTTGCTAAACTTTGTTTATGTCAAAAGTGTATGTAGATACATCACAATTCTGTCACTTTTGATAGGTTTGTTCAGAAAACAACCACATTAACCATAGGTTTCTAACTGAGGTCACCATTTGATGATGATCAGGATCCACTGTGAAGTATCAATATTTCTCTTCAACATCCTTTATTAACAGCTGTTGACTTTTTTAGCAGAAATTAATGAGTGAATAGTTTCATTAGTTTCTTTATGACACAATGGAGATTAGAGTGTTGGGCAATTGAACTCTGTCCCGAAGCTTTTGTACTGTGGTTAACGGTATCTTTTATCTTTTCCTCATGTTTTAAAATGCACAGGAGTCTACAAGAAGAGAGGTTTAGGATGGCGTTAAGTGTCTTCACAGACACTTAAGTGTCTTAACAGATGATGATAACATCTATTTTATTGTTTAGGTTAATGGTGAAGGTATAATGAAGTATTTAAGTTGTTTTTTGTAAAATTGAGATGACAAAAAGTCAAACATTGAATAAATTGAAATATAGGCTGTAGGTTTTTTGGAGAGGTTTAAGTAGTTTTTCATATGTTTTTGTAATCAGATAATCTCAGTCGTCCTGGAATGTTCTTAGTTATATTTTTCCTTGGCTATGTAGTTCTAATCACTAGTTATAGGATCACACTCCTGACACTGCATGATTTATAGTACTACTTTATGATTGTTACAATGTTTGCTGGACTACAGGTCCTAATCATGATGAATTCTCTTTATTTCTAAAACTGTAGCAAAGATGAAATAAAAAATCACACTTCCCTGTTGTTGCACACAAAGGCTGATTTTTGAAGTGTTGCTGAATATGTATTCCAACCTTGTAAAGGAACAACCACATTAGTTGTCAAATAGGCTTTCTGCAAAGGACATAAACCATTTTCTGACTAGTAGAAATTCTTGTGTATCATGCATGTTCTGATCAAATTAATACAAAAGCTAACAGGATCCTTCCGACCTTTAAAGTGTGATATGAAATGTTGTTTCTAGTACTGATATTGTAAGATATGTTACCCTAACATTGAACACCTAATCAAGAAAAGCATTCCCTACATCCCAGTCCATGATTATTCTTATTCTTAAATGCTTAAGGATTGTCTTCTTACTTACACTACATCATTTATGACTTCTAGGGATTATTCCATAACTAGAAAACCACTCTGAAATTATCTCAAAGGCAGGTAAAAAGTTTTGTGTGAGCAAAAGTTCGTCTTTCTTATTACCTCATGTCTCTACTTTCAATTTTGGAATAATATAGATTGCCTTGCTTATTTGTCAAAGCATTTTATTTTATTATCTACTATTCACAATCTATGTTTAAGATTCTGAATGTACCCATATTCATGGTAGATCTCTTTGGGGTTTTTGTTATTTGTAGGTTTATAAAGCAATATGAAACAATATAAATAAAAAGCACTCTTGAGCTTTCGTTTAGCTCTAGGAAAGCTGGCTATCATAGAATCAAAGAATCATAGAATGGTTTTGTTTGAAAGGGAACTTAAGACATTATCTAGTACCAATCCCTCTGCCATGTGCATTGACACCTTTTCCTAGACCAGGTTGCTCAAAGATCCATCCAAATGGGCCTTATACACTTCCAGGGATGAGGGATTCCCAGCTTCTCTGGGCAACCTGTTCCAGTGCCTCACCACCTTCACTAAATCTGAATGGCATTAGACAAGCACTGAAAAACCTTCAGGTACTTTTCTGAAATTCTCAGCAAGCTGCAAATTACCTGAAACAGTGTTTATATTGTTTTCTAAGAAAATACCACAAACATATCAAAAAGGCTTTTATTGACTTCAATGAAGACTACTGTGGTAGCCTTGCCCATATCCTGCAATTTTATATTTATGACATTTCTTTAAAATCAGTTTTTGGGGGATAGGTGGCTATGATAACTTGGAAATAAGTTTGCCATTTTAATTTTTTTTCTCGTTACTGCAAAGAAGTAGTTTTGGATATGAAGAGAAATAGGTTTTTGTAAAATCCAGTCCCCAGGAAACAGAACATTGTAGAAGTCCACACAGTGCACATTAGAAAAAAGTGTTAAAGAGCAAATGTATTTCTTCTTGGCTTCTGGTAGAAACTATTCATCACATTTTCAGGATTTTGCCTGCTAAATAAGCTCAAGAGAGATTCTTTCAAATGTGTCAATGGTACTGTCTACTAGGACTTTAGGAAAAACATGAAGTCGATGAGAAGTTGATGAAAAACAGAATTATATATATGACAGCTGATTGGTGTATTAACATAAAAGTCTAGGATTTAAATACTCTCATAAGTGGCATGAAACCCAACTTAGTTTGTTAAGGATATGTGCTTCATAATTAATTCTATGGTGGTTAATGAGAGGTGAGGCCTAAGTGTAGTTTGTCCATGTGGGCATTAGCAACTTCTGTCTTATACTCAAATAACAGTTCTTCTCTAACTAATTTTCATTAGAATTACCGGTTATTAATATCCTTGAGTCTATTACTTCCTGTCAGATTTATTTGAATTGACCAGTATTTTTAAATGCTATTGTGGGTACGCAGGTAGAAAGAGAGACATAACATTGATTGTGTAAATCTGACTTTCTTTGGAAACCAGGAAATAATCAGTAATCATGCATGCTCTTCCTCAAATCCAAGTTCCATCTCTCACCAGGATAAAATTAGTTGAAAGAGAATAAAAAGAACAAAAACAAGCACTAGAAAACACAACTTAAAATTGAAACAAGAGAGGCTGGTTGGTTAGGCTTTGATAAAATAAAGCCTTCTTTGAAGAAGTAAATGTATACAGCTACAAGGGAAAGACCATGATCAGTTCTCAGCTTCTGACTGAAAGTGCTGCCTTGGCTGAACTTGCATTGTGCTTCAATCAGCTAATTTTACATTGGAGACCCAGCTGAGCAGTGGAAATAAAAAGCTATCACACTTCCCTGTTCTATAAACTTGGCATTGTCTTTCCTCTGAGCTCTTCCCAGCAGTATCTGCCCTGAAAGTCTCTTCAGTTGTTTGGATGGTGTTATCTCCGACAACTGATTCTAGCTGACATGAAACGAAGAAAACATCTCTCTTTGAAATATGATATACCCCAAATAATTTTAAACACCAAAGTAGATCTTATGTGGGAGTGTTGAGTATCTCCAAAAAGTATTAATTGCTAAATATTGCTGAAGCATTTGATTAATATCCTGCTGCATGTTATTTTAAGCCAATCAGTTGACACTTTTCATATGCTAATTGAAGGAAATCTGTTCCTTTAAAAACATATAAGCTATGAAACCATACTGATACCATAGAGAGGTTAAAATTTCCTAGACAACATTTATTTTAAAAAATGTCAATTTGGAGTAGCTTACCTCAAATATTTTCCAACAACCTTTTCACAATTGATGTATTTTAAACAGATTCGTCAAGCTTTTAATATGCACTTGTATCGCCCCACTAATAAAATCTAGTTTTTTCTAAGACTTACTGATTTAAAGGTTTTTATTGTGAAGAGCTGCAAGCTGGAACAGCTCTTTTAGCCGATATGAAAAGCTGATTCTGCAAATAGGTTATCATACTAAATTCAGCAGAAGAATAATTAACCCTTTTGCAGTTGTCTAGCAAGTTTTACCTCAAAACATAGTACCATAGAATAATTAAGTATATTGCAAACACACTTTCTCATGAACTTACTAGGGCTTGCTGAGTAGCATAAGAACGAAATTTATGTCAATTAGTCCTGACGTGGAGGAATGAAATTTTACTTTGTTAGCAGCAAAAAAAAAAAAAAGGTATTTTATTCAGAATCTGATTCAGCTCTAACTTCAGTCAAAGGAATAGTGGAAAAATCCTATGAATAACTACAGATCACACTAAAAATAAATGCCAAAAAAAGGTGAAAGAAACAAAAATAAAAGAATCATAAGTGCATCTGGTTCAAAAGAAGATTTATAAAAGGAAATTTGGCTCATTATGAAAGAAGTTAATGTAAATATATTTAAGATAACAGCTTAAGACAACATATAAAACCAAAAATAAGAACTGTAGTCTTTATTATCACCAATTATAGGAACCTGATTCATGATCTAACTTCTTATTGTGCTATTCATGACCTAACTTGTTATTGTGCTGTTCATGACCTAACTTGTTATTGTTCTAGGTGTTGCAGAGATAAAGAACAAAAAATAGACAAAAAACCCCTGTTTTAAAGTATCAGGAATAGTAGTCTGACAGGAGAATGAAGTATGTTGGCTTCATTGCTAGCAAATATAGAATACAATTAGGAATTCATATGGAAGGATTTCTGTCTTAAGGGATAAAGGGATTACAGAAAACCTGAAGCATTTCTTTTGCATGGGTCTTCATAGAGCATAATGGAGACATAGTTTCCTAATGGGTTGCTTTTTACATGTAGTGAAGGTATCAGATGATGGAATAAATCAAGAAATTAAATTTAAATAAATCACAGCAATCAGATGACATTCACCTAAGATTTATTAAAGAACTAATTACCAAAGTAGCTATATTACTGCATAAAATAATGTAATTTCTGTATAGTGTAAGTCTGGATGCTTGTCAATTTATATCTTTCTTGCCAAATAGAATGCCAAAGGTAATCCCAAGAAGCCTAGATCAGTGAACTTTCTTTCAGTATAAGTCACTGTCCCATTGCTGTTAGCTGTTGTTCAGGAGAAAGGTATAGCTTCTTGCTTGTAGGTTTTGATTGTGTTGCCTATTCAGTAGTCATCCTTTATTTGTGAAAAATATATATTTATCTCTGGCAATTCTTATGCACAGTTCTCATGGTTTAAGACTGGTATTTTCCAATTTATTATTCCCTCTAAAACCATGCACTGTTTCTCCTCCCCATCCAATTGGAGGCACAAAAGGCAAAGATCATGGCTTGAGATAAGAACAATTTACTGGAAACAGCTATAAGAAAAGAAAGCAAACAGCAACAGAAACAATATTAATAACAAAAAGTATAAGAAAAGAAAGGATTTACATGGAAAGCCCCGGACAATAAACAACAGTGGGCCCATTCCATCTGCCATGTTTTCTCCTCGGGAAGGAATCCATTCTACCTGGAAGAGTGCCCCTTCCTCCCTCTCCCAGCAATGACAGGAGGTGGTATAGACTAACCTCCCTCTTGACTACTGCAAAAATTAACACTCTCCTGGCCAGAACCAGGACAATAATGTAGGCAACATCATTGAATCCAGAGCTATTTTACTGTGTTACAGACAACTCAACTATGTTTTATACTTCCATGCTGGTGGTTACTATTTCATGACGGTTTGAAAACAGTTAATTTATATAGACAAATCTTGCAAACAGTCTTGAGAGCTGCTGAGATTCAAGCACTAGCTATACAATAAAGTTTGCTCAGTCTCCTGCATTGTTGTTGCACTCTGGCCAACATAATGCAACCAAAGTCTATCTTTCCCGAGCTACCAACTTCCCATAAAAACTTTTCTAATAAAATTAAAATTTCTCTATGAACATGAAAAGGTATTTGTTATGTTCTCTGATGTTGCATATTCAATGATTGTTTTCAGAATATTGTGTCAGATATATAATAATTTCCTGAAAAAACAGATTTTAATAGTCATCCTCATTAGCCAGCCAGACTTGATCTTGAGACCTTAAAAAACTCCAAAATAAATGTAAACGCTTGGCAACTCCCATATCATAGCCCATTTAAAGAAGGAAACAGGTTTTGAGATCCATACATATGGCATTATGAGACCAATCATCTGGTAATAGAGGTTTTTTTCCTGTTCTTGACTGATGATCCAATATCTTTTTGCTTATATTATTATTTCATAAACATTATCACACACCTTTAGCCTGAGAAGGTTCAAAAATAAAATCTTTCATTAGTCTATGCAAAAGGCATCATTGCAAATTTATTCCTTGCATTTTGTCTCTTTATTTTAGGTAGGAGGGTGATGTGTGGAGTGTAGTGTGAGTGTAATAGTACTGAATTATAGAATCATCAAATCATAGAATAGTTATCTGCTTATAGAAAATAAATGTTAGAGCTTTTAGGTGGTTAGGTCAAAGACATTTTCTTCCAAATCTCCTATAGAAATACACAGTATAAATTGGTTACTTTGGATTGCCTGTAGCAAAAATATTTTTCTAATGAAAACATGTTGGAGACAAAGTCCATGGATTTTTGCATGGCATGGCTTTTTTATTTTTTTTCAAGTCACCAGCAGTCAATTTAGTTGCTCTGGTCTTTAAACCTGGGGGCCTAATTCTGACAAAATCTTTTGATATGTTTTCATTACTTTCTTATGATATTTGCTTGGAGAGAATTGTAGAGTATTGCAACAGAAAGTCGTATTAGACTAACATACATCCTGAATTTTCTGAGATTCAGAAAATTTGTCAGTCACTCAGTGCACAACTGCACAACTCTAAGACTCAATAGAAAATATTTCTAGTTTCCATATGGGACACATTATGGTTACTGTGTAAATGATCTTGAAAATTACAGTTAAAAATTTATCATATTCAAGTTCCTTAGTACCAGTGTAGCCATAAACCTATTTGCCATTTAGCCATTTAACACAATTATTTACTCTTCAAGAGATATACAGTTACTATAGCAACAGCTACATTTACAGTCCCAGAATAAATGGAAAGCCTAATCTGTCCTGCCAGTAAAGCAAAAAGCTTTTTTAAAATGTAGTTTATCTGTTGCCTTTATAATAGAAATTAGTGGCACTCAAATTATGAACCATGATCTGGTTGCAGACTGCCAGCTTTGATCTTGAGGCAACTGTTACACCCAGCTCATGGTTTGACTGCATGTTCAGTAGCTTCGACAAGTGACACTAATATACTCTTTTCTTTTCTTTTTTTTTTCCTTTAGACTATGATAAGATGACAGATGTAGACAGAACAAATGAGAGAATCTTTAGCTGGCTCTTTTCATGGTTAAAATGATCAGTAACCTAGGGTGAAAGAGAGGTACCTTTCACACGAAATGTTAATTAATAACAATAAAATAAAAAATCAGAAAAAATATTATTTTTTTAGAAGTATTACATTTCCTGTCATAGTTTGAAATTGGCCCCCCTTGAGAGTTCAAGGGGCTCAGAGGTGATTGGGTGCCAGGACAGTGTTCCCTGGAGAGCCAGTCACCACTCATGTTGTTTGCTTCTGCTCCAAATCATATATCACAGCACCAGAAACAGTTGGCAGTGCAGTCTTGGTTGTTTTTGCTGTTGGTGTCTGCTGCGTGTAGGTGGACAAGGCCAGGCTGGGCTTCCTCTCCCAGGTGGCTGGGTTCCCTCTCTTCCCCTCCGGGGGGGGAGAGGGAAGCCCTGTGACCCCTCAACTCAGCCTTTGGCTAGAATTAGAGTCAGCGTTTGGAGTGTGTGCTGTGAAGGAAGAGATTCCCAGCACCTGAGGCAAGAGGGAGGAGGCCAGGCCTTCTTTCCCCCCCCTGCAGCTGTGGGACGCTTGGGACAGTGAATAACTGAACCGAGCTGCCTGTGGTCAAGGCTAGGGGGCTTTTTCCCCCCACTGCATTTAGGCTGGTGGGGGGGTGGATTTTGAGGCTCAGCATTTGAGCAGAGCCAAGTGGACGGGCTGATAAATCAGCTCAGTGCTTGGAAGAAGAATCCCAGGCGAAATTGGAGACGGGCCAAGAGAGGCTCAGGAGTTGCCTGCCGAAGCTGACCGGAGGCAGCCAAAAACTGACTTAGAGGAATGAAGATTCCAGGATGTGGACGCTTGATAAGCTGCACTGCAGCAGCCTACGAACCGAGGTGGGACACTGAGAGGGAGAGATCACCAGCAGCAGGAGAGCAAGGACTCAAAGCTATCTTCTTGGACTTCATGAGAAGGAGAGACTACAACAAACAACTGCTGGACTTGGTGAGGAGGGAGTGTTCAGGAGCCCAGAACATTCCCACGGCAGACTGTGTTACATATCAGCCTTAAAGGCTGCTCCTGGACTAAAGTTAAAGGAGGGGCTTGAAAGGACTGACTGATAGTAATGTAATATATATATATATATGTATATATAGTTGCCTTTAGTTTGTATAGTATTTATTTGTGTAAATAAATGTATATACTTCCCCCTTCCCCTACAGAAGGGGAAAGTTTCTCTCCGGTGTTAGGATAAATTGTTGAGAAGGGGTGGGGGAAGCTTGGAAGTTGGATTTTAGATTTTTAATGTGGCTCAAACTGCCACAATTTTTTCCTTATAAAAAGATATAAAGTATATAATTTTGAAAAGGAAGTTATATAGCTCCTCTTTGCAAGGTCCATTACTGATTGAGGAATTTTTGTAGGCAACTTGATATGAATTGGTTTTGCAGATTAAATTAGGCTATCACCAGGTTCAGGACAACTCCTTCTGTCAGTGCTGCATTCAAGAATAAAATAAAATATCACTGTATTCTGGAATAAGCAATCTGCTTGCAAAACCTACCATACATTACCTTATGGGCAAAGCCTGGGTTCTTCAAAATGAAAAATACTTGTTAGAAAAAGGATACTAAGGCAATCTATTTGGATGATGCATTTTTATATTAAAGATCATTTAAATAATTATGATTGCTACTAAGCTACTAAACCTTACAGATTGCCCCTAGGAGTTACCTGAGGAACAAAGCTTCATTGCTCTATGCGTGGAATCACTTGATTGTCTTATATTCCATACCAGCAGTGACTCACCGAAGTTGGGTAGGTCAGTGCCTGGCTTGCTCTTGCTGCCTCTTCTCACTTGCTCATACCCTATGGGACAGGGATTATAAGGGCTCCCTACAACCCTCATCTTCTGCATTATAGGTATGGGTAACTAGGCATATCAAATAAACACCTCAACCAGCCTCTTTTACTTGCAATGTCATTAGTAGGAATGGCTATGTTCTGGTCTCAGAGCGATGTATATTCTTGCTCTTTAAAAAAATAATAAAAAAATGGATGTATTTTCACTGATTTGCATATTTCAATGCCCTTACAAAAAATATTAATATTTTTTGTAAGGGCATTGAAATTTTTTTACCTTCAGCATTTGCCATTCTTATTCCATTTGAAGATATATGGTCACATGAAAAAAAATCAGGAAATTTCTGTAATACAAATTACTGTCTTAGCTGATTTTTTTCCTCCTGATTAGTGCAAAGACCGAAGAAAAAACTTTTCTTGGCAGACTTGTCTTAAAGCTTGATTTTCATTCTTTAAATTGGTGTTTGTTAGAGCTTTCTGTTTATGACATGTTTTCAATAAAGGAAAATTCCTGACTATTCTTATGCGAGGAAAGCATCTAGCTTCATAATGCTTGAAGAAAGCCAGAATATTTTCAGGCTTAAGAGTTCCTGACGGCAGTTACCACGAAGCAGCCTCTTCAGATAAAAAGATTGGAAGATAGTCACTGTTTGCAGATGCATGGAAAAGCTCAAATTGGTAGCTTGTTATACTACTTAAAGCTTGATTACAGCATAGTAGGTAGGTACTTGGCAGGCAGATGGTCTGAGCTTTAAAAAAAACCCAACCCAAAACATTAGAATTAAGCAAAAAATTATCTTAAAATAAAACCTACCTATTTCTGTTATTTATGAAAAAATAATATTGTAAAATGTGTTATTTTAACTGAAAATATGCATAAAAATTTATTGATTACATCTTATTTCACAGATACTTTAAAAATTACATTCAATTACTAAAAAAAAGTGTTATTAGGAAGGTTGTGGAATGATATTACATCATTCATACACAGAATTCATACATACCTACACAGAATCAAACTGAATGCAAACAGCTGTAAATTAAGAAATGCAAAATTTTGAATTCAGACTTCTAAATCCAGGAAATACTGAAACACAAAACATGCTCATGCAATCTTAACTCTGTCTTCATTCAATCTGGTTATAACATATGCATTTGTTCTTTCTTGGATAGAACAAATGGGAACTGTTTAGTCCTATAGTAGAATGAATTAATTCAACCTCAAGTCCTCCTTGCAGTAATCAACAAGTTGGTCCTACTCTTTATTTGAATTCTTTTACACAGGGCTAGTGTTAAAAGTTTTAAATTGTCAACATCATCCTCATCCCCAAATCTTTGCGGGAGGTGATTGGTATCTCCACTTCATTGTCTTCTCCCCACAGTCTCAAACACCTCCCTTCATATTCTCCCCATCCTCCTGTTGCTTAATCATTTGTGTCCTCCTGGGATGCATAATTCATTCCCTACCCCTCCTCCCCCATTCTGAAAATGCTATCTAAATTTTCTGCAGACTGGATTTCTTAAAAATACAAATGAGACACCTTCCATTTTCCTCTTTTAACAAGACAGGTTTGAGCTGCAAGTGTGCCGATCTACTCAACGGACTCGTGTGATTTTGTGCTGCTGCCAATGTTCAGCCTTACACTGCCATGAGCTGGGAGAAGGCAACTCCACTTTCTGCTATCTTCCAGTGAGCACTGTGCCTGTGAGCACTGCTTGTCTAGGCCTCCCAGATACTCAGTTTGTACAGATGAACATAAAGAACGCTCTAGTTCATTTGCTCTGCAGGCACTAACAGATCAGTGTGAGAGATTAAATCTTCTGAATGACCATTTTTGACACTAATGAAGTAATTGTGGCTGTGTATAATAAGTAAAAAAAAAAAAACCAAACCACTGATGCCAACAATGAATACGATTACATTTTTAGTTCAAATATGTGCAAAAATGTTCATACTTCTGACCTGTAGACCGCACTGGGAAAGGTGAAAAAGGAGTGATTATACACTGGGAACCTTTCGCTCAGATAACTTATATTTGAATCTATAACTGTAAGTTATACAAAAAAGTTTAGGAAGTGAATTTAAGCTTTAGAACTTCAGAGCACATATAGAAATACTGACCTTTGAATGGCAGAGTCATCAACATTAAATACAAGAAAACTGGTGTTTCTCTACAGCATTTCTCATATTCACAATTTACTTCTTTTTGGAGGGAAAATTCTTCAGTCATTGTTCTACAAAACCTGCCAGTATTAATTATACATAGGAATTTTTTTCAGTGAATAATGACAGAGATTGTAGCCTTTGTTCTCAACAATTATTTATTTTCAGTCTGTGAAACTCTTCAGTTATATCTTCTTGTAGTTTTGGATCATGTATGCTTTGAATTTCCTCAACCTTGGTTGTCACACATAAAGTATAACTTTTACCTGTAGTTTTGTCTTCATCTCAGTTTCCCTTTTCTCAGTATTAACTCTCATTAATCCTTAACTGTCAATTTTAGTTTCTATTATTGCTTTGAAGAAAAATACCATAATTATCTAGAGCACTGAATATGTATTGACTATGTTAACATTTAGATTCTGTATTACGGATATTAATATTAAAAGACCTTTCCAATTCAAAAAGTTTAAATCACTTCTCAAATATTCTGATCTTATGTTTGAACTTTTTTAAAAGATTCTGGAGAAAAGATTCATAGCTTGACTTAGGTTTTTTCCTTGGAGATACAAAATAATTCTGTCGGAGTCAACATTTCTCAAAAGAAAAAAAAACTAGCGATTTGTCAACAGAAGCATGAAGACAGCATTCAATGATAATTAGTGCACAGAAATGATTAATCCTTTATATGCTGTGAAATTGATTTAGTGATTCAAGTTATTAACAAGGAAATAAAGATTTGTCCTTAAACAATCACATTGATACCTTCCTGTTCTCTTACTGCCTTTGCAAAAAAGTCAAATGTGGGTATTTTTTCTTTTTTTTTTTTTTTCCTTGGAAAATGAACTGTAAAAACAAGCATTTTAGCTGAAAAAGCCTATTTAAGTTAGCATAAATAATTTCGTTAAGACCGAAGTTTGGTCTGGTAAAAATTTTTGATTCACCACTGGAAAGGTTCTCATTTATCAGCCAGCGCTCCCAGAAACCATTCCAAGGAAGCACTTTGGAAGTGGATATGACTAATTGCTTACAGGTAGTTTTCATGTGGCAGACTTTCTCTGGAGGTTAAAAGAGTATGGCATAGCATAAGTACAGACTATTCTGTGCCTTTTGGCCTGAGAGTCTAGGAATACCACCCAGCACTATTTAGATTACTAACACAGGTGTAAAAATACAAATTGGGATCTGATGATACTAAGTACTAGGTGATCTGAACTGTTCCTTGTTGCCATAGGAGGTGTCTAACTCCTTCCTGGGCACTATAGTAGGCTACCTGAATAAAACTCTCAGTGTTCAGAACACATCTTCCTTCTTTGCAATTTACCTTTTCTTGTTGATTTAGTAATAGAGTTATGCAACATTAACTGTAACATTGTGACGGTGGAATTGCGAGGATAGCAGATCACAGAGTAAGTGGAATGAGAAGAAGTGCCTTCTCAGACATACAACAATATGCCTGAGGAAACCCCCTGACAACAGGAGAGGTTGGGTGTAGTATAATAAGTCTTTTATCTTTTTAATGTTTATGATTCTGTGAAAATAATATTCAAGGAAGTAGCTTTTATGAAAGACATTCTCAGATACACCAAAAAATGATATTGATGAGAATAAATCAGGCTCATAGTGGAAGTGTTTAAAAATAAAAGTTTCTTTGAACTTAGTGAGAACCAGATTTAATGAAATTTAAATTAAAGTGAATGGAATAGATATGTAAGAGTTAATCGACTGGAATGGCAATAATATGGACTAGAGTCTCTTTTCTTAGAAAGAAACCACTTGAATGAAATCATGTATCTTGGTGTTTATTGTTCTTTGACTCAGGCTTGCAAATGTATATTTTGAAAGCCAAAATCTGATCCAATTAAAGTAAATGTCAAGGATTTCGATTTGTTTCTGTCTTTGAGATTGTCTCTTCTATGTGAAAGTGAATTGTCTGCCTGCACTCTGTGGAAGTGCAGTTTTGTAGCTCAGTAAGATACTCTTTTGTTGTTCTACTGCAGCTGTTAGTACATTACAATGATATAATTTTTTTCTTTTCTAGTATAATTTCATATTTAATATGAAAAGAGTAATCTAAAATAAATATATCTGCTTTCTAATTTTGCTACAGTTTTGCAGATTGCAACAGAATATAGGCAAAATTTCACTTCTGTTGTGATCAAAGTTTTTTTATTTTATTCTTGATCAGCTGGAGATTTGCCATAAAAACATAATCTGTTTACACTATGGAAACAAAATTAGGGTAAGTCAAGTCTTGCAGTCACTCCAGTGACATATAGACACCACTTGACCCTGAGGTTAGCTCAGTTGGTTAGAGTCTGGTGCTAATAACACCAAGGTTGTGGGTTTGATCCCTGTATGGGCCATTCACTTAAGAGTGAGACTCAATGATTCTTTTGAATCCCTTCCAACTCAGAATATTCTGTGTTTCTATGATACTTGCATTTGAATTATTTTCCATTTTTCTCCTGTAATATTTGTAAATATTAACCCCTCTCCTATTACAACCATATTATTGTGGATATCTTTAAAACTGGCCTTACTCTGTTCCTGGATTGAAGATTTTCATATTTATTGTAATTCATTGTAACTGCTCCAGCTATCTAATTTATGCCAGTAAAACAATGATTTTATCTCTTCAATAAACCAAATTATTATGGAAAATGTAGAATGTATAAGAAATGAAACAATATATGAAAAATAATTGACAATGTTTTGAGGTTTAACATACATAAAAATTATTATCATATTGATATGGAAAAACTCAAAATCACAGATGACTATGTTGATGGACCCAGTTTTTGACTGATATCAGTACAAGGCTAGACTACAGTTTTATCCAGAACAGTGTCCTGTCTCTGATTAGTAGGTTGTATCAGCTATAGGTTGCTTTTGTGTTTCACCTAATATAATTTCTCAGCAAGTTCTACCAACTCTTTTGAAGCAGAAATTTAGAATGTGTCTTAGCATTTAATAGTTCTTGATAGGTTTTCATTTCATGAAAATAATTCATTTGGTTTTGAAAGAATAACCCAAAACTGAGCTACCCACATGCAATTCTGGCAGTTGATGCCTGTACTCGAAGGGGTGGTTGCCACCACAGAGATTCTCGCTAGTCCTCACTCCATTTTTCAGTGCTAACTGGCTTGGGGTGGGAAAGTTCACTGAAGTCAGTCAAACAGAGGCTCTCTAAGGCTTCAGCAGTTCACTATTCAGCTCGCCTTCAGCAGCTCCAGTGAGAGATATTGATAAGATCATCCAGGTCTTTATTCTTCATTGATTCCATAACTGTCTAGGCAGTGTCAACAAGATGCACATTTCAATTTACTGCCTGTCCCTGGCATTAGCCACAAGGACTACTGCTAGAGATGCACAGACAAATCATAAGATGCCACGGAAGGGATACACAATGCCTGTTTTTTCTATATCTTTAACTTTATCCAGTACACAAGATCAAGAATTGCTCTGCAGAGCACCATTACTACAATTTCAACTCTTGTGTTTGGAGAGGAAAGAGTCTTCACAGCACAGTCCTTGTACAGAAACCCAAGAGGACTGCATTAATATGTATTCTCACACAGGGGTGGAATTAGGCAATTACACAGGGCTGAGCAGGTAGTCTCTAAAACAGCTACGTGGAATATTTCACAGCTCAGGGTCTCAGTGAAATTCCTTTCAACAGCATAACAGCCTTTATGATCAGACTGACATCAGTCATGGGCTCTGTAGACCTGACACCTGACTTCTACTCACACCAAAAGTCCCTCCCTCCAACTCCCTCCCTCATCCCATAACCAAATCATGCAAATAAAGGAGGTAATCATGATTTACCTGTTTAAACTATAGGGGTTGGTGTAGGCTGTAGTGGGAAGTGAATAAAAAGGTGCCCCTGAAAACTGACGAGCTTTACAGTGCTTTTATGCTGGATCCAGAAAATTATGTTCTCCTGTCAGAAGACCTCTTCAATGTTTTCATTATAGGAGTGTATCTGCCATGCCACATGCCAGGTGCAATTGCTGTTCTTCAATGTCAAGATGACCAACTTCATCTTCTTGAACTATATGCAGCATTCTCTCATCAAGGGGAAGTTATGAGTTTAGCAGATGTTTTCTGCTGCTGGATTATCCTGCTTCTGAAGAAGCTGTTGGTCTTTTGAAGGCACAGGTGACACCGTCTAAGATTTTCTGGAAGACTAGGAAGATTGACATCATCATCAGGACAGAGCAGACTGAAACAGAATAACAAAAAAGGATTTCAGAAAAGGATTCATTAATGAGGAACATCAAAAGAAGGCAAGGTAGGCAAAGAAGAAAGTCGTTATTGAGGTAAAAGGTAGAACACAGATTGGATAGATGAGGAACAGCTAAATCTTAGAGATACGATGTCTTATAGTTGATGTTAAAATCAGGACCATGGATTGCTTTATTTCACGAAGGACAAGAAAGAACTCGGGACATCACAGGGGCTCTTAACAAATAAAGATCCTCTTATTGGTTCATGTGCTGGAAGTCTTTACAGAATCAAACAGAATCACAGCATCATTTAGATTGGAAGGGACCCCTTGAGATTGTCTAGTCCAATCCCATTGCTCAAGTAAGGTCAGCCAAAACAGGTTGCCCGTGATTGTGTCAGCTAGGTTTTGAATATCTCCACAGATGGAGACTCCACAGACACTCCATCAACCTGTTCCAGCATTTGATCACACTCACAATAAAAGAGGTTTTCTGTGTTTGTATTGAATTTCATGAGATTCAATTAGTGCCAACTACTTCCTGTCATATCACTGGGCAACGCCGTGAAGAGTCTGGCTCCCTCTTCTTCATTCCTTCCCATCAGATATTTATATACATTGATAAAAAATCTCTTCTTCATGCTGAACATTCCCAGTTCAAATGATTCTTCCCTCATATAAATGATTCTTCAGTCCTTTGGTCATATTTATGGTCCTGTGCTGGACTTAGTCCAGTAAAAGCATATCTTTCTTGTATTGGAGAGTCCAGAATTGTACACAGTACTCCAGAAGTCTCACCAGTGCTGAGTAGAGGCGAAGGATCATTTCTCAACCTGATGGCAACACTTACTAATTCAGCCCAAAATACAACTAACTTTCTTTGCCACAAGCACACATTGTTTGTTCATGTTCAACTTGCTGACCATCAATAACCTATAGTCCTTCTCTGCAGAGCTGTCTCCCAGCCAATTACAGCAGTGTGTTGGTGCCAGCAGTTATTCTTCCCAAGATACATATCCTTACATTTCCCTTTGTTGAATTTCATGAGACTCCTCTCAGCCCAATTACTCACCCTGTATAGGTCCCCTTGAATGATATCTGGACTAATGGCCACTCCTTCCAGTTTTGTATCATTGCAAATCTGCTGACCTGCACCATTCCCCATCATCCAAGTCAGCAGAGTTTAAACAGTACTGACAGTATCAGTCCCTCGGGTACCCACTACTGACTTGCCTCCAAACTTTGTGGCAATTAAGCCTATTTGAAGCAGATTTGGAGTAGAGCTTTAGTTTTCTCCAAGAGTAGTGTGTGATCCTGATTAAAATCAGTAGCTGGGGAACATAATAAAGTGTGTTTCAACAGTGTACTATTGTTCAAAGAAATGCATTAAGGTAGATGCACACTAAAATAAAACAGATAAATTGCATCCTAACATTTTCTATTTCTGCCCCCACCCCAAAGGTGGAGGTAGCTCAGATGCTGTAGAGCCAAATTGTATAATAAAAAGCCCAGTGTCAGGCCTGATCAACCCGTATTTAAGTAATATATTTGCAACTTCTGAAGGAGCAATGTTTGTCCATTATTGAACTACTCAGTCAACTTCATAGCTAGACAAATTTAGTATAAAAGAATATGTTTATTTTATGATGAAGTTTTGCAAGCAATTGACAAAAGCAGTCAAAACAAAAAGACCCCAAAACAACAACAACAACACAAAAAGAAGGCTTTGGGCAAAAATAAAGATCCTTCTTAGCTGGTCTGATTCCTCAGGTAACATCTATTGACTTACTCTGCATCACTAGCCATCACGCTGATATTTCTTGGAAATGTTTAGAACATCATATTTTCTCAACTTCTTTTAATAAGGGATCACCCAGCACAGCCATGGGTACTTCTGTTTTCCCTAGCCAGGAAGCACACTTCTTCATTTGATCCTTTTAAGTTTTTACTGCTTTCTTCACGTGATTGAACATAAAAATATTGAAAGTAAACTCATTTATTTCTCCTATTCTTTATTGTTTGATTAATATCTATATTTATATTGTTATTGGACTACTTCATTTAAACTAGAAGTGGCTATTTCTCCTTATAAGATCACTGTGATGTAACTTCCTAAATTATATAAACAAAATTAATTGCTTGGGAACCTTTACGGATTTATAACGGCAACTCTGAAATAATCCTGGCAAAGGTTATACATAAACAAAAAGATCTCTTGAAGAATAAAGCAACCAAGACTGTACAATTCCAAAACTGTTAAATCCTATTTTAATTGATTTAAAAGAACCACAGAAATCATGTTGCCATGACCACCTAGATGAATTATTTTCTCTCTGGCCTAGTAGTAGTGACAGTTGCTGCACTGTAATTCTTAGAAATTTCCTATGATTCCAATGTGTCTTAGATTCCTTAACCTCAACTTTCCCTTGCATAACTCCCTAATTTGTCAGCATACTGCAGAGAATATCTACACGACAGAATTTATGATGTGAAATTTTCAGGACAACAGTGTAAAGGAAGAGCAGCAGATCTCATTAACTCCAGTGTGCATACATGGCTACACAGCTGCGTGATCCTCTCTCAGGTTGGATGTACCTCTGCACAGCACTAAAACAAGCTGAAACCCTAAAACAAGCTGAAAAACAACTGTGTGGGGGAACATAAGATAATCAGATTTCCACAGGAAATATAATGGAGACAATAATATTCACTTTGTTAATTTTCATATTTAATTACAAATGTAATTTCACTTTTGTGTGAAGTGGTCTCAGAATTGATGTTTTATGAGAGTGACTCAAGTCACTCAAGTGACTCAAGCAGAATTTGGGGTCTTTGCAACTTGTTTTGGAAGACACGGGATAGCAGGGGCTCGTGTACATGCTGCAGGCGTTATTTCTGTGACTGCTAAATGTTACGTGGTTACTTCTGTAGTAGAGATGGGATTGAGACCTCCAACTCATTTCACAATAGACTATTGAATACCCATCAGCTGAAGCAAATTTCAGCAACCCGAAATGCAATTGAACTTAATGACCTAGAGGTGAAAGGCTCTGTATCTCATTACCACTTCCCTAAACCTTCCAGTCCCAGAGTGTTTTCTTCAGTCTTTTGAAAAGAATCATCTATTGTACTGACATAAAAGCTGCTGAGTATCTTAGTCATTTAACTTTAGATTGTTGAGTTTCATTATTGTTTATTCCTTTGTCTCAAGCTGAATCATTTTCTATGAATCAGATAAAGCACTATCATTATGATATCATTTATGAAGGCTACATAATTGTAGCTTTTCTCACTAAATCTTTGAAATAGTGCATTTCTTTTCTCACTAAATATTAATTTATTTTCAGATGTGGCTATTACATTATTCTGTTTATTTCTGAAAAAAATCCTTTTTAAGTAGAGATCTGTATTTTTCTATGAGTATCTGAACAGTTCATTAACTTTAACAGTGAAACGAATTTTTTGAGAGAATTTACAAAAGTATTTTTGATATTCATACAATTTTTCAAATAAATTTCTGGTTTTAAAAATGTGAGGGAAGATATTTATTTTTCATTTTCTATACTTGATTGGAACAAACCCCAAAATTTGCTATGAAAGTTAGATTTTCAGTGCATCTTATCTAACCTGACAGTGTCCATCAGTTAGAAATAATGTAGACACCATTAAACTAAAGCATCAAAGACATGGGAAGATATTTTCTCTCTAGATAATAAGTTTACATCCTGAAAAGTGAACGACAATAATCCACGTCATCACTACTTCAGAAGAAAAATATTTTGTCTTAATCCTTAAGATTTAGGGTAAATGTTTGTGTTCATCCTTATTGGGGGGGAGGGGGGGAGAAGAAAAAAAGAAAAAGATGTGCTTGGCTTTTTGCATGTACCTAACTTCCACAAGATTCACAAACCACTAAACCAGAAAAATGCTGTTTAAAATATTGTCACACAGAACTAGATGCTTGGCAGCTAGAGTACCCTCCTACCAATGAACATTGGCACTATTTGCTCCTTTGAGCCAGGAACAATTCAAATGCAATTGGTATGTTCTACCTGCATTTTCCTTTTTTCTTTTCAGAAATTAAGGAAAAAATCAACCAGTTGCATTTCAGAAAAACAGATACGTACTCATTTGCATATATGGTAAATTGAAATGATCTTAAAATCTCTGTATATGCATTTTCTAGCAAATTAGGCAAGTAAAAGCCTCCCTTAGAAGTGGAACAAAGAGGAAAGGAAAAAGTATTATAACTTCTTTTTTCATTTCTTTCGGTTAATGTATGGAATTTGTATTATGTTAACATCATCATCATGCCTCCCAAAAAGATTTCATTGATTTGAAACCATATTTTTATAAAATCCTGTACATAAAAGTTTTAATAAATATTTAGAATAACTGTGTGTATAGGATGCAAATGAAAATTCCATGACTTCCACAAAAATTCGTAAATGATTTTGAATATGAGTATACCGGTTTCCCAGTATCTTCCTTCCTCTATAATCAGCAAGACCTTCATTCAGATGATCATTTAATGTACAGCAAGAGGCAAAAAAATAGTGTTTTCATTTTTCTCTGAAGAGAAGCCATGTAAGAACACAATATCGATAAACTATCTGCAGAGGGTTGAATTATGTTCTGAAAGAGTTTTAGTCCTTCTAAACCACAGGAATGCAATACAGAATTCTTACGAAATATCTGTAATGCTGAACAACAGTCCTACTGAAATAACTGTACCTTTGTTTGCAATTCTAGCAGAGATGTCAGGAATTTAATGTGCCTTTACAATAAACTGCCCTCTCATCCATGAAAGTGGGCCCTTGTGAACAGAGCTGAGATTTTTAGCATGGGGAAACTTGCACAGCCATCGTCTGTACTGTAGCTACTTTGTTGATTGGTAGAAAACTTTAGTTTCAATAAAAGCTGTTAATCCAGGCTGTTCCTCAAACATTACATTACCTTTATTTTTTCTTAAGCTGCTTATATTAGCCCTTAGGTTTATAAAAGTGCTCAACAATTTTTTAAGTTGCAATAAAAATAGCAGGCACACAAGACAGAAAACAGAAAAGGAAAATATATCCCACCCAAAAGAAGAATTTCTTATAAGTCAATCAATGCAATAAACATTATAGGAATTTCAGTCCAAGGGGGTTTAATTTGCCATATATTTTAAATATTGAGGCTTGTTAGTGAGTATGGTTACGGGAGAAAGAGTGAAGGACTATGATTCATAACGTATTTGAAGAATGAAAATGGTTTCAGACCCTCAGGCATGGGAAGTTCTGATATTGTATTTTTTACCCTACTCCATTACCATTATTTATTTATTTGATATTAAAGTACCACATATAGAAAATTGAAACAGAATGCAAAATGTCTGTTGTAGACAGCCCAATTCCTACAGGGTTTAGTTCTTTGTAGGTGAATTTGTCGGTGAATTTGTCCTTATCTGATGGTCCCAGCTTTTCATATTCCCTTACCCTTTTTTTATCTTCAAGGAATACAGACAAGCCTTCCAATTTTATTTCCCCCCCCTCCCCCCCCTCAAAGTTTTGAGGATCTGCTTTGCCTGGATTTATATCAGACAACCTCTAAGTCCCATGTTGCAGTTAGAACATCCAGGTCAAGGAGTATTTTGCTGGAGCTAAGAAAAATAGTAATGATTTGTCTGAAGGGTGTCACTGTAGACTGTAGAGAAACTTATGAAAAGCTTGGATAAATCCTCTGCTTGTGATGAAAAGGTGCTGTTTTTGTCAGGATTGACTCTTTGAGTAGAGGTTAGGGTGGGGGTTTTTGAGAATATATTACCTGTACTGAGGGAAAAAATGAGTATTGCTCAAAATATTTTAGGAACATTTGCAGGGAATGGTAAGATGTAAGTAGATAAAGAATGTGGCAATGCTGAGGGTAGAGGTAATAACAGGAATCTGATAAAAGGGGACAGAGTTGCAGTTAAAAGGAAGATTCGAACATGTGGGTAAGAAAAAAGAAGAAAAAAGTGAAAAGAGGACAGGAAGAGAAAGAAGGAAAAGGGAAACAACTTAGAATTTTGTGGGTGACAGCACTTTCTAGCTCTTACTCCATTTTCATGAGCATGCTCTTGGGGGAACAGGGCAGAAACGATGTGAGTGCAGGGCAGGAACAATGTGCTTTTTTGGTCCCTTTAGACATTCCTGGTCTCACTTGATGTGAGACAAGCCCTGTTTCTCTTCTCCCAAGTAATTTGAAGACTCTCTTCTTCTAAACTAGTATGAACATACCATTTTCTTTGTCTGTAGCGTATTAAGAAAGTTTCTGGTCTGGGTGTTTTGAATGTCTCTGTCTAATCGTGCGTACGTTGGGGTACCAGGAGCTGCTGAAAACTGTTTGAACAGATCTTTGTGATATTCCAATATGGAAATCATCACTGCTCCTATATATAAGCCAAACATGCAGCTGGTGTAGAAACTGACATTTAGTTAAAGGACAGAAAAATACAAAATTTTGACAGGTTCTCCATTACTGTGATTAGGCAGATAAATAGCAAAATCTAATGAGAGAATAGGAATAGCTTTTATTTGTATTCTTTTTGTGTCATTCATTGGAGATAAAGAACTCCCTTAAAATTTCTTGAAAACATAGAAAATTCACAAGACATTTTGAAAGTCACCTGACTCAAAGGCTCCTAAACACCACTTTTAGCTTCCTTCTAGCATCTCTTGCGATTGTCAATTCCATTTGGTCTGGTTTTGAATTTTATTATGTGCACACACTTTTAGAATCAAACTAAAACTATTTCAAGTGTTCAGCATTTAGAAGCTATTTCTCATCATGGAGATAGCCTGTTGTGCAAGATGCAAACTCATGTCATCTGAGGAAATGTCTTATTTCTGTGATTTAGTAGATCTTTTTTATTAGTAACCTTTCTATGCATATTACTTTTGCCATTCATAGCTTTTGCAAAACGATGAGCTACACAAAAAATAGATACTACTGTCTTTTTTTTTTTTTTGCAATGCCCATTATACACATTTATTGCAGTATTTTGGTATGTCCTGTGATGCTTTTCTTATATTTCCCTATCATGCCCAGCAGAAGAAGGTTGTGAAGGACCAGGAATAAGAATGGGGAAAATCTCAGAAGTGGAAAAAGATGTACAGTGATTGAAAGGACTTTATCATACAGACTTTACAGTTATTATGTATATACGCATTGTATGCTTCCCCAGAATTTGTATTTCCTGGGCATGTTCAGGCTTGTCTGCTTCCCTGTCTTCCTGCGGATTGGCTGGAGAAGCTGCAGAGGGGGGACAGCCTCCATTCACCCCTTCTCTCCCCGGTTCCTCCCACGTTCCTCCCTCTTTTGCCCATGTCCCTATCCTGGTTTGTACCCCCGCTTGCCTGTCTCGTGCTCCGCCCCATGTTCTGGCCCTTTCCCCTCCCGAGCTGATAAAAGACGGCGTGCACACATGAATAGAGCATTCTACCTGCATCCCACCCTCGTGTCCTGGACCCGTGCTGTGCCATGGTCCCATCCTCCCCTTTCAGACCGTGGCAGAAGGTATTTAGGTGTAACCATGTTTATAAAGGGAAAGACAATAAATAAAGAGAGGAGAAGGGTGAGAGTGAGATATAGTAGAGGAATCACCAAGATTAGAGAAGAAGAAGGAGGAGGAGCTGTTCCAAGTGCCAGAGATGGCCCTGCAGTCTGTGGAGAAGACCACACCATGGCAGATATCTGCAGCCCATGGAGTAGGTGGATATTTCCTGAAGGAACTGAGGCCTCTTGAGAGCCCATGCTGGAGCAGGTTTATCCTTAAGAACTGAAGCCCATGGGGAAAGCCCACACTGGAGCAGAGAAAAAGCATGAGGAGAAGGGAGGGATAGAGAGAACTGTTATGAATTAACCACAGTCTCCATTTCTCATCTTCCTGAGATGCTCAGGGGGTGAGAGTAGATGAATCTAGAGTGAAGGAACCAAGTTGGCCCAAAAGAAGGGAGGAGCAAAGGTGTTGCTTTAATGTCTTTCTGTTTCTCACTATTCATATCAATTTTAATTGGAAATGACTTAATTTTCCCCGGATTTTGTCTGTTTGGTCCATGATGGAAATTGATAAGTGATCTTTTTGCCTTTACCTTGACCTTGTTCTATTCACCCCCCTGTCCTGCAGAGGGATAGAAGTGAGTAAAAGGCTGAGTGGAAGTTTGTCTCTTAGGTTAACCCACCAAAACTATGCAAGTTACTTGCAAGTCTGTCCATTGCCAGCAATGAATAATGGGTCATTCCTTGTTTCTGATGGATCTCTAAGACCCCTGGAAATATCATGCAGTTAAATCAGGCAGCTGAGAGGCCAGAAAATAGTGACACTGACATTCAGTCCCAAAACAGGCTATTATTAGGCGCTAGATAACTCCTGAGTACTTGAGTTTCTGTGCAAAATTATTGAGAGACAATGGAATAGAATAATGCAAAAGTAACTAATATGGCTCTACAGAAACATTTTTAAAAGATGAAGATAAGAAAACCATCCTTAGCATACTCCATAATATTCCTGACTAAATCAAGACACTGACTATCCCACAATTTTTATTAATTCATTGGCTGATCAACCTGATGTGGCAGAAGTTATTTTAGTCATTTCTCAGATAGAATGCATATTATTTCTTCCTGTTGTAGCTATATGAAAGAAAAACATATAAAATAGAGGCAGAAGGGAAGTACAATTATTTCAAGAAAATTTTGGACCTCAGCAGGAAGAAAGGGTTTGAAAAGATTTCAGGGAAAAGGGGTAGGGTTTTATTATAAATAAGTAAATGTTGGCCAAAGTGATATTAACAGAATTCTTGGTATAAACCCACACATCCATTTAAACATGAAGGTACAGAAAACCATAGAACTAATTTAATATTCAAATTTTATCCAAATATATCAGTAGAGGAGTCTGAAAAATCCATTAGAGGTTCTAACACAACCATTCATTTTTCAAACAGCTGTTCAATCTTAAGTGGGGAAAAATTCTTGATTAGAAATGAAGCAATAAGGAGAAATCAAAGAGATAACTAAAAGTTACTTGCAGAATGTGTGAACATACTGCTTCAAGCTAAGTAGGACCACATTGAAGAAGTGGATTGTTTCACAAGTCATCTTATTTTGTCTACACAACGCAATCAAGACTACATATTTCTAACTCCTACTAAACTTACAATTCTGTGATATAAGAGGACTACTAAGATACAGTTTAAAAAGGATATCTTTTTCTTAGTTTTGAGCAGAAAGATGAAAGTTTCTATGTGAAGAAAATCACAAGCCATCCATCAGGACAAAAAAAATTATTTGCCAGGATATTTATATCTGAAATGACAATTATCCAAATATTGCTTTGTCAGTCCTGCAGACCTTTTAGTCCAGTCGTGGATTATGGAGGATCCTGGTCCTGTTCTCACTCAACTCCTTTCTTTGAAAACCCTTCACATGAGCCTAAAGCTCTTTCTTGCATCTTTACTGTTTATGTAGGCAGATATGCTAGGCAGGACAGACAGACAGAAAGTTTTCCCTCTCCAGAACTGTCTCCAAAGTAGTCCCCCATTTATTCACTAATTTTTCTGCCTTCATTTGCTCAATTTCAAGTTATATGACTAGTCATCAGTCTCAGTAACATAACACTCATCTGCCAAAAAAACACAAAACAGAAAAAAAAGAAAGGAGAGAAATCATCTTTATTTCAGTCTTTTACTGACATGATATTTCTATTCCTGTCTTGGGTTTATGCATATATAAACTATTATTTAAATTCTTAATATTAGAGACCTGTAGTGGTTTGAACCTTGTTTTCCCCAGAGGCTAAGAGAAGTGGTAGACCCCAAGGGGTGGAAACCCCTGGAAGTTTTGAAGTTCTGCCCAATGGGCGCTCCTGCAGAAATGTAAACATACCACAACCAGACCGGAAAAGGAGAGTTGTAGTTTGGGTTGTAGGACTGGTGGCCATGTTGTAGAGCCACGAGGAAGGGGCTCTGAGCCCCTTGGGGCCTCTGGCCCCCTCCCAGCCCCTGGCTGGGGGCTGCAGGGACCTGGAACAGCATAAAGCTGGGCTAGGTGCCTGTAGTTATGCCGGGAGATGTTTTCTCCATGGGCACAGAGCAGCAGCCGGGACTGACCAGAGAAACGGTGGCAGAGAGCCAGAGATAAGGACCTGAACTGGAGGAGCAGCAGAAACAACATGCAGTACCGGAGAGAAGACTCCTGGAAAGGGAGGAGAAAGAGAGCCAGCAGCTGAGAGACAGAGTTTGGGGTAAGACTGTACCACACTCCCCCAAAACTCCTTTGAGATCCCTCTGAGAGAAGAGGGACATGGACTCCTATTTTGGAGAGCAGTTTTAGACATACAGCACCGGAGAGAGAGAGGAGTTGAGAAGCTCAGAGCGTCCTGGAGCTGGACCGGGACGGCCAGATGGAATGCGGGGGGAGTTGACCTTGGCTCTCCCCCCTCGCACTGCTGCCACGGTGGCAGCCTGAGAGACAGGGCACAGAGGCCCTGCAAGAGATACCAGATCATCACGAAGACCCCCCTGTGTCTTCGTGATATGATGTGGTGATACGACCTTGTCTGGGGTTACGAAGGCCATGGAAGACCCCTCGGTTGTGAGGCGATGGGGCCGAGGGAGCTTGAATACCTCCCTCGTGGATGCTGGCAGAAAGCCAGCTATCAGCTGCTGCATGCATGAGAAGAAGAAACCTGCTGCCTCAGAAGATGCTGCTGTTTAAGGACTGGAAGGGATCTGTCCTTCTTTCCCTCCTGGACTTTTATTTGGAGGAGAGAAGAGATCTGATCCATTGTAAATACATATGTCATGGTAGAGATAGTTTGTGATCATGTGTATAATGTGATATGGTATTTATTTGTACAGTCATTGTAATATATTCCCTTTCCCCCACTTTGAGTCTGGTGTGTTTTGTCTGGAAAAACCCATCTCACATTAGGTTGAGATGTGGGAGGGGGAATGGAGCTAGGGAATTGGATGTTGGGGCTATCTCAAACCATGACAGACCCCTTTGTCTAGTGTACACGCTTGCTTTGGTCTAAGATCAGACTTATAGCACAAAGCTAGGAATGTAGAAGACACTAATATATTTCTGCCTATTAAAAATACACAGTAATTCTAAGAAATAACAACATTTGAATAAAAGTGTTTTGTTGATTTTACACTTATTATCATAAACAAATCAGCCTTTGTACTCTGTCATACCATACCTGCAGCAAGTTCTTGTAGACCTCATAGTTGTCAGCCAAAATTTATGTTAAAATCACTTAAGAGCTTCTTTAACTTGCTTTTAAGAGTTCCCATCCTGAAACTTTTCCCCTTAGAAGGATTTTCAGTATCTTTGCCTACCAATCTCTTGCCTTTGATCCTGTAGATAACTATTGACAATTTGATTCCCAGGTGCACTGACATTTTTATTTTCTCAGTGTTGTTAGTAGGAGCTGAAGATAGTCTACGCTTCTGAATAGTAAGTTAAGGGAACCTCAAAAATGTTGACATTATGTATGAAGTGCTCATATTATTTTGTAAATTATTTAGTCAAAACTTTAGCTGCTCAGTACTCAGACTACATCAGCCGGTTTGAACCGTTCCTGTTTATCTCTAAGCTATGTTTTCAAGTTCTTCTTGATGGAGTCCTCTCACTGATCTACAACTTCTACATCAGAAATTAATTTCCAAACTGATTCTCTGAAGACAATATATTTCATTGCCTTCCATAAGCTGGCATTGCCCTGCTTAGTTGTTTTCTCAGTTGTGTTTCACTCAATCTAATTAATAGTCAAGGCCGCTGTGGTGTTCTGGTACTACAATACACAAATGGTACTTACTTTCCTCTGGTAGCCCAGAAAAATAAGAATATTATTGTAAGACTTACTATCACTTTCTAAGAACAGGGGAAAAAAAATGATTTTGCACGCTTTCAGGTTAGTTTCACCATAAAAGGTAAAAAATATCTCAAAACTACATTTCCATTACATTGTTCAAAAAATGTCCATAGCATTCAGAGGACAACTTTGTAATCTTTGACTTTAGTATTTATTGTCATGATATACTGTATGATTATATTATTGGCATCATTTTATTGGATTTTAAGATACCATTATGCTGCTTTGTTGGCTGTTTCCTTGCCTCAAGTAGCATGAGCCACATTGCTTGCATTGGATTTTTACAGTTTAATTAGTATGCTGCTGTGCTGTTTTTAGTGGCATGCTGCTATGGTACCTTTAATTGAAATCCTTCTCTTATGACTATAATAATTATATCACCCTGATGCCTTTAATCTGGCACCATTATATAGCATGTGGCTGTGCCGCATTAACTTCTTGATATTAATCATTTGGATTAGCACCAAGGGATAACCCAGAAGTAAGAAATGCACTGGCTCCCTGGTTGGACTGTTTTCTGTAAGACCATGAATGCATGCCTGTGGCATACTCAAAGATATCAGGATATGCACCTTTATGTTACAAGTCTGTTTTTAAAAATCTTGGAATAATGTACCTGCTTGGTCTTTTCCCAGCCGTTCTGTATCCCATGAAAAATATTTTTTATTAATTCTAAGAAAATTCAGTTTTTCTCCCCATTTATGTTTCTATTTCAAGGGCTAGTAAATGCATAGAAATTGCTCTTTATCAGTACTTTTGGGTATATCACAAAATACCAAATACTTTGTATAAAAGTTGACAGATCCTTGTCATGTTTTTCTCCTATTTATTTTAATGTACTATTCCAGCATTACAGAGCGCATTCCAAAAACAAACAAACAAAACCAACAGAACAAAACAAAACAAAACAATCACGCTTTTCATGGACCCAGCAGCTGGAGACAGGAATTAATGCCATTTAATACAGTAAAAATATATGCACTATTTCAGAATAATGGATTGTTCAGTTGAGGAGGGCCATCCTACTTCTAAATACAGATGATTCTTTTTATAACTCTATCTTCCTTGATTTATTTAGTGCTAAGGGTTGCAAAAGGTAGTGTCTGTGGGAGGTCTTGTAATGAATGAACTCGTCAGTTAAAGTACATCCTGAGAAAGCTGAAGGTGATGTTGTTAAGCTGGAGGATGGAACAGGAAGAAACTGCAGTGCTCATATATTTTCATTTCATAGAATTATAGAATGGTTAGAGTTGGAAGGGACCTTAAAGATCACCTAGTTCCAACCGCTCTGCCATGATCAGGGAATCCTCCACTAGACCAGACTACTCAAAGCTCTTTCCAGCCTGAGCTTGAACAACTCCAGGGATGGGGAGTTCAAAACCTCTCTAGGCAACCTGTCCAGTGCTTCACCAACCTCAAAGTAAAAACTTTCTTCCTAATAGCTAACCTAAACCAAACCTCCTTTAGCTTAGGGCCATTTTTCTTTGTCCTATCACTCTATGCCCTTGCCTCTCCAGCTTTCTTGTGAGCCCCCTTTAGGTACTGGAAGGCTGCTATTTGGTCTCCTTGGAGCCTTTTCTTCTCTAGGCTGAACAGTCCCAACTCTCTCAACCAACCTTCATAGGAGAGGTGCACCAGCTCATTGATCATCTTTGTGGCCATGCTCTGGACTCATTCTAACAGGTCCATGTCCTTCTTATTTTGGGACCCCAGACCTGGCTGCAGTACTGCAGATGGGCCCTCACACTGGCAGAGTAAAGAATCACCTCCCTTGAATTGCTGGTCACACTTCTTTTCACAAAATCACACAGAATCACAGAATATGCTGAGTTGGAAGGGACCTACAAGGATCATTGAATCCAGCTCCTAGACCTGGACAGAACCATCCCCCATCCCCTCATGTACCTGAGAGTATCATCCAAATGCTTCTTGAACTCTGTCAGGCTTGGTGCTGTGACCACTTCCCTGGGTATCCCACCACCCTCTGGGTGAAGAACCTTTCTCTACTATCTAACCTAAACTTTGTCTGACACAACTTCTGGCCATTTCCTTGGGTCCTGTCAATGTTCACCTCAGAGAAGAGATCAGTGCCTGCCCCTCCTCTTCCCCTCTCAAGGAAGTTGTAGATGGCAGTGATGTCTCTCCTCAGTCTCCTCCAGGCTGAACAGACCAAGTGATCTCAGCTGTTCCTCATACAGTTTACTCTTAAGGCCCTTCACCAGCTCCACTGCCCTCCTTTGGACACTCTCTAATTGCTTAATGTCTTTATTGTGGTGCCAGAACTGCACACAATATTCAAGGTGAGGCCACCCCAGTGCAGAGCAGAGTGGGACAATCCCCTCCCTCGACCGGCTGGTGATGCTTTGCCTGATGCCCCCCAGGACACAGTTGGCCCTTCTGGCTGCCAGGGCACTGCTGACTCATATTCAACTTGCCATCGATGAGGACCCCCAGGGCCCTTTCCATGGCACTGCTTTCCAACATCTCGTTCCCCAGTCTGTACAGACACCCCATCCCAGTTGCAGAATCTGTCACTTTACCGTGTTGAACGGTTGGTGATTGCCCAGTCCTTTAATTTGTCAAGGTCTCTCTACAGGGCCAGGATGTAGTTGTGCAGTTTTGATGCAGCAGTATATGGGTGGCTTTCTGGGTTGCCAGCGTGCATTGCTGACTCATGTAGAGCTTCTCGTCTATGAACACTCCCAACTCTTTCTCCCCAGGTCTAGTCTTGATCCATTCTTCTGTCAGTCTGTACTTTTGCTTGGGATTGCCCAAACCCAGGTGCAGGATGTTGCACTTGGCCTTGTTGAACTTCATGAGGTTCACACAGACCCATTTCTCAAGCCTGTCAAGATCTCTCTGGATGGCATCCCTTCCCTCCAATGTATTGACTGCACCACACAGTGTGGAGTCACCAGCATACTTGCTGAGGGTGCATTCTATCCCACTGGACATGCAACTGACAAACACATTAAGAAATACCAGTCCCAATACTGAGCCCTGAGGAACACCAAATGTCACTCTTCTCCACTTGAACGCTCTCACTTGGACACTGAGTTGTTGACCACAACTCTTTGAGTGTGACCATTCAGCCAATTCCTTATCCACTGGGTGGTCCATCTGTCAAATCCATGTCTTTCCAGTTTAAAGCCAAGGATGCTGTGCATTTCACTAAGGGATGCCTGCTCATTTTTTGCTACAAGTTGCAAAATTGCAATGTCTCAAATCTCCAGCTTAAATTGAATGGTTATGCTGTTACAGTTCAGGAATTCTTCCTCCTGACAAACACACTGTAATTCTGTGTTTCAGATATGAAGTTCCACATCATAGCATACATGTGTTATTTACAGGATGGATTGCTTCAACATGCTTATATTCATAATGGATGTCTAAATTGGGATATAACACGTGTATGCATTCTTATGAGTTGCACTAGTTTTCTATTGGTTTCTATTGATTTCTATAAAGATTTTGGTGTAGTCAAAGTGCCTGAACTAATGCTCTAAACAAGAAATAATAATAAAGTAATATGGAAGGGATCAAGTTGCTTTGGATAGAAGAAATTTTCTGCAGTCAAGTTTCCTTTAAAGCAAAAGTAATAATTACATGACCATAAATTTTTGATCGGCTAGGTGTTAAAAGTGTTTGAAATTCACATATTGGGATCTATAATGACTATGCTAGTTATTAAAGACATGTAAACTGGTGTCCTCGTTTTTTTTGTGACAGAGTTAATTTTCTTCTTAGTAGCTCCTACAATGTTGTGTTGTGGATTCAGTACGAAATTGTGTTGATAACAGACTGATGTTTTAGTGGATGATGAGTAGTGCTTACTCTAAATCAAAGACTTTTCATTTTCCCGTGCTCTGACAAAAAGCTATGATGGAACACAGCCAGGACAGCTGACCTGAACTGGCCAAAGGAACATTCCACACCACAGAACATCATGCTCAGTATATAAACTGTGGGGACTCAGCTGTGAGTCACCAATTGCTGCTTGGGGACAGACTGAGAGTGGATCAGTGGGTAGTGAGCAATTGTACTGTGCATCACTTGTTTTATCCCTCTCTCTTCCCTCTCCTCCCCTCCCTTTTTTTTACTACTACTACTACTACTACTACTACTACTACTACTACTACTACTACTGCTACTACTACTACCTTTATTGTTATCTTTATCTCACTTCATTAACTGCTCTTATCTCAACCCATAGGTTTTACTTTTTACAATTCTCCTTCCCATCTCACCAGGGAGGAGGGGTCTGGGAGGAGTGAGTGAACAGCTGTGTGATACTTAGTTGTCAGCTGGGGTTAAGCCATGACAACTGAGTGGCAGATTCATGGTTGTTTAGGAGGTAACATGTCAGGAGAAAAATAATGTACTTTTGGTTCCTTGCATTGGATTTTATTAGGTTTCTCAATAGAAACTCACCTGCACACCTGCAAAGGGGCACAGAGAGATTACAGCAGGTTGGGGAAACCCAAATAATAGTCTGCTGGGATATCAGACAGTCAAAAGCCTGTCTCCACAAGCCCTGAGGAGCACATGGGTGTATGGCCAGGCAGGGTAATCTCAGTAGCCAGGTCAAAGAGTCAAAGACCCTGCCTGACCCCTCCAAGAGATGTCCCAGGGAACCCTCAGCACTGTCAGCCCCGGAAACACCCAGCACCAGCAGTCAAACAAAAGGCTCTCTGGGCCACCTTACAGATCAAGGGGGTTACTATGGGATGCATGATGGGAAGAATATATGGGATTTGGGGAGGCCTTGTTATTGGTTGCTTAAGGAAATAAACAAGGCCAGAGAAAGAGAGACTTCTGGGGGAGAAAAAACAGGAAAATATAGGAATAATTGGATAATTAGGGCCAGTTCTGTGTGAATAATTTCCTGGTCGTTTGCCTATCTGCAGCCTGTTCCTCATCACTGAAGTCTGTCCCGTCTTCTCAGTGAACTCCATTTCTCTTTTCCTGGGTGAATGGTTGACAGTTCTCTGTGTATGTGTGAGTGTAGGGGGTGTGAGTGCCAGCAACTGGAGACATGGGTCATAAGGGTCCATATGTTTAAGGTTCCAGCGACTCAAGCAGGTGAGGTTCCATTTAGCAGCGTGTGATTGCTAATGAAACCAGAACTGATGAGTAGGATAAGTGCCCTGGGAGCCATGTCTGTCTCTGAAGGTAAGGCACTTGGAGGAGTTAGCTCAATATATAAAGGTATCTTTTGAAATTGCTATTAGTAGGAGGGCTGACATGAGAGAAAAGTATGTTTTAGAATATGGTTTCATCATGCCAACTAAATACAATCAATGTAAAGAATTTTTGCATTTTTATAGAAACTCAGTGGTTCAACTTAACACATTCCCCCAGAAGTACTCTTCATTTCTCACATATTTCTGAACGAGCTTTCAGTTAAGATTTTTTGACTTCTTAGTGTTATTGTTAAAAGAAGTTAAGAAGTGGCAAAAACTGAATTGAGGTAAATGTGACTCTGAGCCTTACATATCAAATCAATGTAAGTGAGGGTGTGTCCAGTTTATGCTTAGCTATCTCTGCTTATCTACATCCTCCCTTTTCAGCACTTTTCTCTAAATTCAGCAGCAACAATATAGTTGATTTTATTTGTTTAAGAGTTAATGATGTAGCTTAGATGTAGGTCTGTGTTTTTACAAGTTTTCTAATTATTTTTTTCTAATTATTTTTTAATTTCTTTCATGTTCTTTGGCTGGGGATTTGGTATGAAGACAGTTTGACTGTTTTAATGATAAGGTAGATCTGGTCTCTGTTTCTAGTAGTACAAACATTTTATCCTTACAATAGAATCTACTTACAGGGACCTCAGATATAGTGAAAAATCTATTACTGTACATTTGAGTTTAAAAAAGCTACAATGACTTCATTTATTTTAAAGAAGAAAGAGAGAAGGCCCATTTCTACCACCTCGGAATAATCCACATTGACGTGTTCTTTTTTCCGCATGGAGGTGCTTACCTTGTCCTTTAGTTTTAATGACATCAGGTGAGGCTGAGGAGATCTTCAACAGCTGAAAGCTCACTGTCAGCATTTTCTAAAATGTGTAATAGATTTTCAGCCAAACTTCATAAAAAGATCAAAAGTATATTAATATATTTTACAAGAAGTAACTACACATACATGCACAATAAATTACTTCTATTTTGATGGAAAATATATATTTGCATTCATATATTTGTATGGGTATATTTCTGATTTTATGAAAAATTAAATTCATTTAAACACAATTTTGCAATGTGGGTTTACTTATAAACATTTTATATTTCACTGTGCATATGTGTGTACATCTGTACACATATGTATACATAGCATGCTCTGTATTTGATCTACAGATGATGGTAAGAAAACATTTCATACAATTGCCTAAGTGCTAAAAAGAGGAAATGATTTACAATTGCACTCCAAGCTGCTGCCAGAAAAACCTTTCTACATCAAATATTTCAATCTCCTGCATGCATGTGTCTGCATACACATCTCAAATACACCATATCACCACCACAACACCACTGCTTTTAAAAATTATGATTCCTTTTTCAGAACGTATTTCTGACTGAAATACTCATTTTTTATGTATTGCTATCAGATGCGTTCCAGAAAACTGGGGAGTAACTACAAAAGCCTACAGTCTAAATGCTACTTGTGCAGATTTCTTTAAATATAAAATATTGACCACCTAGGAAAAAAATTATAGATACGACTAGGGATAAATTTTGTTGTCTGCTGTTTTTTTAAAGATAAACATACATGGTTAAAAAATTGAGCATACTAATAATTTGTATCTTTGCTTGCGACTTCTGAAATTTGGAATCAGCTGCAGAAAATAAGTCATCAGTAGTTCTGTTTATCTCAATTAAAATGAATCTAAATTTACAACAGGTCAATTTCTACTCTGAGGTCCAATTTAGTTTGAAAACACTGTTCAATCTCTTTTGGAACAATTGCACTAGAATTCCAATTGTTCTTCCAACTGCCTGTAGTAAAATTCCATGCTACCTAAGCTAAATAAATGCAGCTGAGAGCTGTTAGATGTGTTTACCCAGAGCTTTTCAAAGATCAAAGGAGGGGAAAAAAGCACATCTGTATATTGAATTAAACTTTTTACTTTACTTGAAAATAAATTTTTTTAAAAAGCATTATTCCTTCCTCATGAAGTTTTCCCCAGAGAGCCCCACTTTTGAACTGTGCATGTACAATTTAAGGCACTTAGCCTTAGGAGGGGCCACCTCCTGCTACAGATGAAGAGCTCGACACTAGGACTTACGTTAAATGGAGGCATGTACCTCCTCTTCCTTCAGGTCCTGCTTTTTGTCCTGTCAAGGGGTGTTGGAATCTTTGGTCTCCATTCAGATGCACTTTTCTTAAAATGTTACCACCTGTAGTCTACTGCTACATTATTTCTTTGAAAATTCTGAAAACATGAGGGTAGTTTTGTTCAATTTAGCTTTACTGGGGGTATGTGGTTTTACAGAGAAGAAAGAAAGGGCTGGTTTTTCCCCCTTGAGATGCTATTATGGCCATGGGCATCTTGATGTCTGATTTTAAAAGGTGAACTTCACAAGAGCACAAAATGGCCCTGCTAGAATAACATGTTTTATGCTTAGTATGCCATGAGGAAAATGGTGACCTCAAGGCGGTATTCTGCTTGTGCATATATTTCCCTCCGAGCTCTACAGGAGAGGGTAAGGTGTCACAAGTCCTGGTCCGGGAACAACTTTTCTCTCCTCAGTGTTTAGGGCAGAGACAGAGAGGGTTCAGGTTCCTTAACTACACAGTCTTTTATAGTCAAAGCACTTGAATATAGACACGAAATTGCAATGCCTCTGGTATGTAGGACAAATTATAATAAAGTATTCGATTCTTGAGCAATAGATGTATGCTTGGCATTTGTTAACACCTTTTCAAAAGCTAGGACTACAAGGAATGTAGGCTATCTGTGAGCTTGTGATGTATTGATTTGAAAAATTAGGTCCAACATGAAATCATGTAACCTTTTTGTTGTATAAAAAGAATAATATGCTACCTAAACCGATTCTTGTTATTTGTCTTGGTTAGCAAATGAAAGACTGGGGGGAAGATCAGAGTGCAAAATCAACTCCTCATTGGTCTTGCTGCAAAAAATGGTAAGTGCTACTTAATTTTTTAAGACAAAAAATTTATTTTTTAAATATGTCATTTCTGTATTAGTTTAGTACTATAACATTTGTTTTTCTGTAAAAATAGCATTTATTTCTTACGTACAGTTAATTCTTGATTGCGGGGGGAATCCTTGCTCACTTCTACTCTGTTTATGTGTATCAGTGAAAATCGTCATACAAGAAGGAGTACCAAAAATGTAAGCAAAAATGAATTTCGGAATTCAGGAAATTTTACAGATCTTAATCTGATGCTGCTCTTTTACTTAAAGTAACCAGGTTTTAACAACATCTTTTGTGTACACATTCTGTAGAACCATGTTTATGGCTTTCTAATATAGTCCTAAAACCTAAGTTGCAATAAAAAGCCAATAGATAGCCTTTTTTTTCATATCAACATGTAATTCATTATACTAATTTTGGCAAAGTAAGTTGTCTTTTAGGGTAAACCCAAGAAGTTCTTGCTGAATTAAATTTAACTGGACTAATTTGTGGAATGACAACCCATCTAGTACATATAGTGTGTGGAGTACACTTTTTTAAACTTATTTCAGAGTTTATTCCTCCTTGCAACCTCTCTGTCTCGAAGCACGGTGGTCTATGCAGAACACTGTGGGACAGATTGACCCTTATTCATCCTTAGTCTTTGCTGGCATTCAGCAGCCATCTTGGCAATATTGCTACCCTCTTCATTCTAAGATGCTATGTTTCTGGCAGAACATCTAGTTTAAGAATCAGAAGGGATTTTCTCCTCTTTTGCAATAATGGTGATGTTTAGAATTAGGGAGTATTTTACCTTTCCAGAAGAACTCCACTGTTTAAAAAGGTTGTACCAAACAATATTAACTTAATGTGAGGAAATTCTTTGGAAATGTTTGGTTCAAGATAGAAAAGTAATAGAAAGAATTGTTTCTGATCATAAATATGAATCATAACATAGAAAGATCTGAGCTTTTCTACCAGTGCTCTGAAGGGGCAAGGCAATAAATTTAAAGCCATTAGGTAAAACAATTCCTTCAAGTTTAGACATAACACTGAATTAGCTATGTGATTTTTAAGTTACAGCAGATTTCCAGTGAAAGAGCTAGAAATATCAGGAGAGGAGTTAAGGTATGTTTGTACTTGTCCATTCCCTTTAAGACCCTGAATAAGGTGGAGAACCTACTACTAGTTTGGTGGATTAAAGTATTCCTCGTACCTTGTACCTTAAGGAATTCCTGCTAGAATCTTGTAAAAAAATGTTGTTCTGGTTTAGCACTACAGAGTCTCAGTATTATGGTATAGTATATATAAAAAAGAATATACTTTTTGCTTGTAAAGCCTGTGGAGGAAGTACAAAAATTGAAGCAGTGAATAATAAAATGTTAGAGTACTGTGGACCACTTTGTGTGCTTAGGAAAAAAACATAACCCTCAGAAGTCCTATCATGATCCCTCATAAACTGTGGCTTAAGAGCAGTAGAAAATGGGTTGAAGAAAACCAACCTCAGGTGGTTCCCTACCTTTGGTCTTTACATTCTCCATTGTACTTGATAAAATAGATGAGCTCTAAGAAGAGAAGCAATCATCCCCTACTTCCAATAAAATTAATAAATCTGGCAAGTTATGCTTTGAAACCTGTCCCTTTCCATGTATATCTTTCACTTGAGTTTTACTTGAACTTGTAAAGTTCTAAATCCTATTTGCTTTCAGCAACTAACTTTTTCTTTGAATATTTCTTCCATTTACCTTGACATTGTATTACATTTAATTTACCAAATAATTCTCTCTATGTCTCTGTCTCTCTCTCTCTCATTACTACTACTATTGCTCTGGTTGTTTTTTGTTTCTTTTATAATTATAATTTATAATTTATAAAATTTATAATTATCAATTATAAAATTTCCATTTGATCATTTCAGGCATGGAGCAGCCTTTTAGTATCTGATTAAAAAGACACTGTGCCTTTGAATCTAGTGTATTTTAAAATTCAGTTAAATTATTGGAAAACAGTCAGACAGGAGATTTACTCTTGAGTTATTCTGTAAGCTTTTGTGAGTTTCCTATTATTTCTTTTATACTTTCATATCATTTTTGGGGGGAGGGTAGAGTTAGTCTCTTATTCCCCTGGCAAACATTCATAAAACAAAAGAAACACCACCCCATTTCTTGTGTAAGAGAAATTATGAAACACCATATGTCAAATGCTGTTAGTAGCACGAAGTGAAAAGATAAAAAAAATAAAAATGCCCACAATATCACCATTCTGTAATCTTCTTTAGGTACAATAGCTCTATGTGTTATTTTTAATAATGACAGGTATAGGTTTTTTTCCGATAAAATGTGACTTATAAACTGAGTCTGTCTGTCTTTAAGAGAGAAAAAAGCAAAAGAAATTACTTCCTGAAAATAATTTTCCTACTTATATGTTATACTTTTGATACATCTGAAGAGAAGTTTGATCCAGAAGTAATTGATGTAAATATTGAACCATATCATATTGTATATAGGTAACATATTACTTTTTTAATGATTAAAAGATGAGTAAAAAATCACATTTTCTACTCTAATTCCTCACATTATAAACTTAATGCTTTCATAAAATGCATATTAATTTCCATATTTCTCACACTCTGTCTTGCACAAAAATATTTTGACCTACAAAGTTATTATAGTGAAAGATGATAAGAATGTGTAAGAAAACCCTCCTTTTGAGACAGTTTTTTTTATTTTAGGACCTAGTGACTCACAGGATTTTGATCACCTCAGTAAAAGGAGGATTTCTTCAATACCTGACTCCACAAGGTTGAACATTGCTCTCACTCATTATTCCCTTGTCTGTATAACCAGGAGCCATGTCCACCACAGTCATCATGTTAAACTGTACTGGTAGCTCAAGTTCAGCCAGTTACTTTACATTGTTTCTATCTTCTAGTGTGTCAATAATTTCCAAAGTATAGGAATCCAGACTTATGAGTCTACGTTTTTTGTTGATGCCAGATGCACAACTGTACATGTGTCTACCATAAAATGTAGGCTGTTTGAATGAGATCAGTTCCACAAGTAACCTATATCACTTCCTAAAACTAACTTGTTATCACTTGCTAAAACTAAAACTAACTTGTCCTCATCATAACTTACTACTTCACTAATTCTTTTATGACCTGAAAGCTTTGACAGCAAAAATGTAATGTTTTGCCAGTTTATCAACAAAAATACCAAATATCTGTCGGTAAAAAGATACTTTCTCTCAGAACATGGTTTCCTGAGAAATTTGTGGTGAATACTTACCAAGAAGTATTATTTTATCAATTTCAGTCACAAAACTTAGTTTAGAATGAAGACCTGAGCTGTTTGAACTGCAGTTATTATTTTCAAATATACCAAAGTCATACAGCAGTTAAGTGTTATCTACCTGAAAACAAACAAACAAGTGAGCTTTCAATAGCTAGATAAAAAATAGAAATTCCTGCATGATACAGTTTTCAACCATTCTTCTGGTCACTTTTTTCTCTTTCAATAAGCCCTAAGTCTCAACTCTTTGTAAGTTAGGATTAGTCTCCTGTATATTCTATGTCTAAAAACAGGACACAGGTTCCTAAGACACAAAGGTGACAATGAGTATTTGCCTAAAAAAATAAAATTTGGCACAGGAACAGCCTTAGTCTCACATGCGCCTCAGTGTTGGAATGAAATTGGTGTTGATGTGTGAACCAGGGTAAGGGTTTACATGAATTCACAGTGAATTTTGTAATTGATGTCATAACTGTCTGCTTTATATTCTTTGTGGTTCTGTGCATGTGTCTGTAGCTCACAGGGAATTCCAAAATGAATGACACTCCACAGGGAATAAAACAGAGCCTGAAGGTGTCCTGCCTTTTTTTTTTTTGTAAAATATGTGAAGATGCATATGAAAGAAAGTAATACTTGAAAGCCACATGTATATGGAATGAGGCAAACCTTTCTACCTCACTATTTGTAAATATATATAAGGATATTAGAAAATATATGTATAAAAATGCATTGAACAAAAATGTCACTGTTGTCTGCCAAGCAATAAAATATTTTGAATTTTCTATGTTTGCTATGTATTCTTTACAAATCTTTCAATGTCGACACTGCATCTTACCCCTAGTGTTAAGTGAAATGTGCAACAAAAAGAGAAGCACTTTGAGTCAGGAAATGACAAAGTTAGGGTTATGCATGGAGCACGAACTTGGCATCCCTGTGTGTACATGTTTTGATAAGGTCCTTTATTGTTTAATCATGTAAGTTTTTGACTTTTGTTCCCCATTTAATTTCAGGTCAAAATCCAAACCATACAAATTCAGAGCAGTGTGAGTTAGGTCTTCACTGGGCAAACAGTAAGCCAAGTTTCAAGTTTTGAGCAACCTGAGTGAGCTAGGATCCTCTGGAAAAGTGAGAGTTGTGACAGAGGCCATGGGTTAAAACTGAGCAGTCTGGGCTTCTGCTTTGCTTGAAATGTTACTACAGCTCTCAGTGCCTCTCCGTTCTGCCATTGTAAATATTCATTCAAGTATTTCCTGATCTATCAGTAGTGTTCTGAAAATAAATTCATTACTCCTTATGAAGCACTCTGATATTACAGTGATGACATACAAAGAAGCCCATGAAGAAAAATAAAAGCCTATTTGCTTCAGGGCTTAGAGGATATGTCGTAAATACAATGTGGAACCAAATGTTGAACATAAGGATAAAAAGAAATATCCAGGTGTTGCTTAGCACTTTGTCCCCCATATTAACCAAAGGCCCAGGGGAGGGAAAGCGGGGGGTGGGGGGGAAACTTGTTTCTTTCCTACAAGATTTTGGCAGTAAACTAGTATGTGACATGTACAAAGCACAGGACAGAGGTAACATTGGAGATTTTATTAACAACTCTTCAGTTATAGTTGCTATGAAGCTTATTGAAAACTGAATTGAAATTCTTTACCCATATTCCCTTTGTATGGACCTCTTTAGAATACAAGGGATTTTGTGGTGCATAGAAGATGTCAATTTATAATGTCTTATGCCAGCAATAATTTAACTGTTCCCATATATATATATATATCATATAACTATAAATGTGTTTGAAGATAATTTTGCATTTACTATGAACATTCTTCATTAGAGAGTAAATATTTCCAAACACTGCAAATCCTCACAAAGACATTAAGGTTTTGTGATACTTTAAGCTATTTTCTCCCTTTTAGATAGTAGCTGAAATAAAGAAAATGGCTTACAGATTTAGCTGTGTATATAGTTTGAAAGTAACAACTGAAAAATGATGTTCATAATCTGAATTGCAATGAAACCAATTATCTGTACCATGGTGTTTCACTTGGGAATGCTCCGAAAGGTTTAGTATTTCTTAAAAGAAATTAAAAACAGCTGTAAAAATACCATAAAACAAAAATAGCAGCTGCAAAAGAGATTAACATTCCTAAATTTCATTTGAACCTGAGATGTTATTTTTCCTACAGCAACATACATACATACTGATTTTTAAAATCTATTCTTTATGAAACTATATCTTTTTAAGAAAAAGATGGATTTTTTTTTTCATTTCACCACTTCTTGATATTACCTACGAATTTCCTGAACATTCTTCCCCTTTGCCCAGGAATTTTGTATTACATTTTCTTCTGTAATTATTATCAAAGAAAAGCTACAGTTGTTGAATCTTGAAAAATTATTTAAATATAACCGATTAAGAATTAAAGGTCTGCCTAATAAACAATTTATAGCAATCCTTGCACTTTTGTTACTTACAGCTGTCAAACAGCTTTCAAACTGAGCTCAAATCACCCTGAGCCTGTTTTAAAATTTTATATAGCGTCTGTTTTCCAATTAAGCAGCCAGTCATAGATGAAACCTTTCCTAATCTTTTTCATATATATAATAAAACCAAATGTAATTTATAAAACAGGACTGGAGGTGCTGACAGTATAAAGCAGTTTATTTTGCAGTCTTGGTCAAAACATATGGCAGCAACTTTTCTAGACTTCTGCCAGATGGCAGGCCTTAATCGATTTTGTCTGTTGTGCTGTATGTTAATTCTCTGTGAAAAGTGTTTCTTCAAACTCAATTAAAAAAATAATGACTTTCATTTTCTTACTGAGCAACTAGTGCTAAAACTGTCATTTGGATAGGTCTGTTTAAGTTTGAAAAGTTTTTGAAAGCCCCAAGATATTTACACAACAGGTAAAATTGATTCTAATGGCCTTGAAAGCTGTGATTGTTATTCATCATCGTGCATATCATTTCATGTGAATCTGAATAAATTTCCCTTTATGATAATATTCCTTATCTTGTGTTTCTGTTTTTCTTGTGGCTTTTTTAACTAATGATAGTGTTTCACTTTGCAAATTCAAGTAATTTTGAGCACCAAAAGACCCCAGAGTAAAAAATCTCAAATCATCAACACTGAAATCATTACTCCAAACTCTAAACAGATTAAACTAGAAAAAGAGTATAGCATTTATCTCTACATCTCAATAAAGATACTTTATGATACAATAGCTGTTATAAAGTTTAGCTATTGGTCTACCCAACACATTTCTGTGTATTTCCTATATCTCCCATATTAAAATGCTATATTTTATGTAACGATACAACATTTAATAAAAGTTGCACAAAGGTCAGTCTCCAAAGTTATTTTAACAGGCAATTTTTGTTTGATAAGTATGAAATTTCCTCTCTACCCAATAAATAATGAGGCATGAATTTCTGATAAATATGCTTCCTGATGGACAAACACAGTGGGCACAAAAATCTTTAAATTCTATTAGAATTCTAACAGTTGTAGTTTCTATGTCTTTTGATGAATATGTTAATAGCATGGATGCCTTAATAAATGCACTTTTTTAAAGTCTGTGAGTTAATGGGAAATATAATAAATGTTTATACATTTTGGTTTCCTTTTACTGCCATTCTTCCTTTCTTATACCTATTATTTGTGACACAGCCTTAGATTTTGAACTAAAATGTGTGCATAACAGAAATCAAATGAAAGGAATAGTCCCCAGAGAAATATGCAATCCTTTTGTAGAACCTAGCTTTAATGTAGACCAGTACTTAACATATTCACAACTTATAACGTATGAAATGGGTGTATGTTGAAACAAAATATCAACCAGATCTATTCTCCTTACCATGTTTATTTTATGACTACTTTCTTTTGAAATAGAGCAGGGTTATGGTAATATGTATGTAGACTAAATAGATTGTGTTTTCTCCAGCAATAATCCCACAGAAGTAAAAGGCAGAAACACTGTTTTTCCAATATAATCCAGCCAGGGCAAATGACAGCCTTACCTGATGGCTGATATCTTTTGTAGTACAGCTGTGACATATTTTATGCATCATGAAGAATGATCAAACGTTTCTCTGGAGCCTTTCTGTCATGGAATGTGGCCCCATGCCCCATGTATACCTTTACTTTAGGCTATAATATACCTAAACTCTAAATTAGACATTTGTTACCAACTGGTAGTTCTTTTGTAATCAGGATGTATTAGGAACATGTAAAAACTTTTTTTTTGTATTATAGTTAATATTTATTGTTTTTAGTAGACAGTAATGATTGTTTGGAATATATTTAAGATAAATAGTACACATACTTGATAATAAAAATACCACTGTATGCAATTAAATATTTTTAAATAGACCATATGCTTATATTTTGGAAAATAAAATAGAGTACAGCTTACTAAAAGTTGGATGTCCGGGGATTTTGAAATGCAGTGCTTTACAATAATTTAAAGATTTGTTGACATATTTGATTCAAAACTTCTTAGCAATTTCACTATCTGGAGTTCCTCACTACGCTAAGTATTTTTAAGCAAGGTTCATAAAAGATTTAATATCTATTGCAATATATTGTCAAGAGTGAGGACAGTACTGTTTCCTGGTCACCCAGTTGATTCCCCACACATAGACTTCTAGTGTCATTTGAGAGATCTAAGGTATTCAGTAGGATGGATTGCAAAAGCGACAGTAGCCTTGTTTCTGTGGAGGGGAAGTGGGAAGCTGAGAGTACAAAACAAGACATCTTAACAATTATTTAGCAAGTAATTCAAAACCTGGATGGAAGGCAAACCATAACACTACATGGCTTTTTTTGACAAGGGAAATAAGTCTGTTCAGATTAACTGTGTTTTAAAGTAAACTTCTCATACAATTTGGGTCTAGTCATAATTGGAAGGAAGCAAACAACAATATTTATAGTCATTGAGCATCAGTTATGAGTGGAATATGTCACTATTACAGTGATAGGGTAGTTTGATGCAGGTAGAGCTCAGGAGGAGCATGCTCATTCTTTCAGCAAACAAAGCTTGTGGGTCTGCTTTTCCGTGTTGAGATATTTGGTTCCAAGACTCAAATGCTTTTGACCTTACATCTCACTGACTTGCTCTGAGCACTACTAGAGATCTGCTAGGAAGACCTCTTTTGTTGAAAGAATAGAAATCAACAGGAATTAACATGGCCCACTAGTAGTCCATTATTAACCTAGATATTACTTTGGAAAGCACTATAATAAACAAGAAAATAATAACACTAAATAGCAACTATGACCAAGCTGTGGTCTCTTGGGCATCATTTTTAATTTTAAAAGGAGGAAAGCAGATAAGATTCAGTCATGGATTCACATCTATGCAGGATAATATAGAAGGGTATTTTTTATGAGTTAATATCTTACATATTCTTCAACAGGTGACAAATGTTAGACTTTTATATTTTTGTCTCTTATATCATCCAGTGTCTTTTTCTGCTGCTCCAAAAGGTGGGAAATAAGTGTTCTTCTTTTACGATACTTTTTACACTTCACACAGGGAAGTAGCTGCCAGTCAGACAACATATTCATCTACAAACTTCTATTTCTTTCTTTGGTTTAGAGTGACTTTTCTGTTCATCTTCACATATCTTATTTTGGATAGCAATCTGTAGACAAAAGTCTCTTTTTTTTCTCAGCAGCAGCACTGGGAAAACATGTTTTTTAAGTGTCATGAATCATGAACTTCATTTTCTTTGAAACACCTAAAAAAAAGAGAAGGTGCTTTGATTCGTGAGGTTTAGAAAATGGAAGCAGTATTAGAAGGGAAAAAGTAGAAAATGGACAAAAAAGATAAAACGAGCATGCGAGCAATTGTATTTTCTGATTTTTTTTCTTTTCATAATCCCCTTTTAAAATATTGCTTGATGATAATGCCTTTCCTTTTGCAATAATGAAATGCACTATTTGCCAAAGTGACCACAAACTCTATCTGTTTATGGATAGAGGAACAAACCAAACTGAGAACTTTCCTGAGAAATTTCCTGAGTGGAAATTTAGAATTAAATTCTAATATCTCTTTTCCTGCCTCATAATCTAACATATAAGAGCAGAAAAATTGGGAAACATCCCATCCTGCTTAATAGAACAATTTGAAGTCCAATAAGAAGAGAGCCCAAGAAAAAATACTCTTCCTATACCACTGTCAAGGTTAGAATCAAACCACTAAGATGTCAAAAGTAAGATTGTTATTGACTTTTAGGATTTTCCTTGCTTCTTTGTAGAAAGTGATAGGAGATACTTGAGGTACTTACAGAATTCAGTGAAGGCAACCTAATCTCAGAAGCACACTATACAACACACTAGGTTGGGCAAGAAGACCTTATCTTCCGGCTAATGGATGTACTAAAGTTGCTTACTTAAAGAAATACAAAACATTCAGATTTTATCAAAGCTATAAATTATTTTCAATTTAGACCTTTCTTTAACAAGTTTGATTTTTTTTTTTAAATAGGTTTATAGTCCTGGTTTGGTTTTTATAGAGCTGTCAACTTAGTGTCCATTCTCACAATCAGCAATGATGAATTCCTTAAAAAAAGGTATAGAGAATTTCAGGGTAGAGACCTGTTTTCATGTATTTCCAAACTGTTAGTCTACACCTGGTAAACCTAATATAGATTACATGGTGCATGAGAAAAAAAAAATCATGTTTATGTAATTTTTAAAAATTGAACTAAATTTTCCTCCTCTCCTCTCCCTCTCCTCTCCCTCTCCTCTCCTTCTCCTCTCCCTCTCCTCTCCTCCCCTCCCCTCTCCTCTCCAGTTTTTCAAGTGCCAGTGGGCCTGAAAGCATTTCTAGTGCATCACAGTTCTGATTTGCCTCATATTTATTTATGACCTTTATCAATAACTGGTGAGCAATTGTACATAAATTGTATGGTGATCATGTGGCATAGGTAATCATCCACTAGAGACTGGGAAGGGAACATCAAACAACTTCTCATCTAAAACAGAATTAGAAAACAGGTTTATAGTGGTATATCAAGACAAAGTTGTAAATGTACTTCAGCTAAAATATACACCTGCAATACTATCTTAATTAATGGAGAATCCTAGGGTTCAGTTAATTTAACAATCAAATACGTAGAGTTTTTTTTCACACAGAAAATATATATTAATATTTCTAGATTTCATTAGCATATGATCCATATTTCATCTGGAAAAACTCTCACAGAAACTGAGCAATCAGCCTCTCTGGATATGGTATAGTAATGTACTAGCTTGTGTGTATGAGGTCGTATTATAGAGATGTCAGTTTTAGTTTGAAACATAAACATATTTTTATTTATACATTAGTGCTTATAGTGATCAATGACCATCTGTGCAGTATATTAGAATTTGGTTTTGATCAGTAGAAAGCAATTATTCATAAAACTCAAAACAGAAGGCAAAGTTGTGAAAGAAAGGAGAAGAATTATGTCTTTCTTAGAGGGAAGGTAATTTTAATATAGACGAGATTGGCCCAAGTCCTGCAGTTTGGATTGATAGATTATCTAGCAGAACTATCATTTCAATAATCTCAATGACAGTGTAGCAGTGGATACTTGGTACAATATTATAAATTAAATTTACTGCAAATGTCATTGCAGAGAATATGGAAAGAGATCCGTCATTTGTATTTGTAGAAGTTAAGATAGGGAAAAATTTAAGATTCTTTGACAAAACATAACAAAAATTATCTACATGATACAGTTATGCTACGAATTATCTAAAAGATTCTTTTCATTACTACTTTGCTCATTAGGGTACTTGAATTACACTAACATTTATTTGATCAGAGAAGAATAATGTTCTTTTATTCATTAAAATTTTTTCCAGGACTTAAGAATATCCAATGTCCATGTTGCAGAAACACATTTGTTCAGAAAGTATGAGCAGGCTCTGTCTAATTGCAGTCTACTAATGCAACTGTAAAGCTAAACTATGAATTGGTAAATTGATATTCACCTGCATATAGAGTCATATGTTGACTTGACAGTGATGTTTACAACTTAGATACTAGGTCAGTGCTGTAAAAGCTCTGCAATACAGGGGACTGAGGAACAATAATAAAAGTGTTCTTTCTGTTTACAGCGGTTTTTAGCCCCATTTTATCATTTTCTTTGCCATCACAAGGTCATACATAATGTAATCTAAAAGCTTTAAGCAAAACTACAGAAGACTTGAATTTGCAGGCACGTGAAAACTGGTTGCAGCACATTAGAGCTAAATTCTCTTCAAAGTTAGAATTCATAAGTTTAAATGAACTTTTTTACCTGAGGGAAGTTACTGGGAATTATCTCTGAAAGCACAGTTCTGCCATCGGTATAAAATGCAATTAATGTAAAGACACTTAATTGTTGGGGTTTTTAGTGTTGTTATTTGTTTGGTTTTGGGTTTTTATTTTAACGCATACTAAAATCAAAAAATGGAAATACATATAAACTATATTGCAATTTAACACTCAATATGGCATATCTTTATCTGCAAAAGATGTAAATACATATTTTTAGACTAATTCGGTCAGCAAGTTGGAAAATAAAAGAGATCTAATTAATATTAATTATACTAGTTTTAACATATAATTGAAATAAAAAATGGAATCGTTCTAACCAATGCCCTATGCAAAATGCACTCCTACAGACAGGATATCAGGTGGGACTCTAGAGACCTCAGTTTCTATTTTAAACCTTCTACTGTCTTACTTTGAGAGTCTTAGCAAAACACATTATATCATTGTGCATAAGTTTCTCCACCTAAATAATGACAACTTGCATAAAGTGCTTTGGAAACATGTACTTCCATAAAGTGAAAATGAATGCTGTTGAATGTATAGTTATTATTTTGAATATAAATAATTTATGAAACTATGAAATAATACTCAACATCTATGTTACTATGAGATTGCTTGTCATCATCATCATGGCTAGGCTTCACAAATGAAAATTTGGGAAGGGCTCTACCCACGTTTGTTACAAGCGCACTGGTGGCTAAAAAGGCCAATATGAGACAGGCACGTCCAGTTGCAAAAGGCACAGCAGAAAGACTCCTTAGGTGGTATATTCTGCAGGGCACGATTCTTTCTGCGTTGTCTTTTCTCCTCGAGAGTGATCCTGCGTGCTTTCTCAAAGGCATCAGCAGCATTATAGATAGTGTGTCTCCAGACCTCCGGATTGGAGGCCAGAGTAGACCAGTTATGTTGATCAATATGGCCAAGGCTGAGATGTTGTTTCAGGGAGTCCTTGTATCTTCTCTTTGGGGCTCCTCTCATGCAGCAGCTGGTGGCAAGTTCACCATAGAGCAAGACCTTAGGGAGGTGGTGGTCCTTCATCCTGGAGACATGCCCTGCCCAGTACAGTTGTGTTCTCAGCTACATAGCCTCAATACTTGTGACTGCTGCTTGTTCTAGAACAGATGTATTGGTCACATAATCTGACCAGTGGATGTTTAGGATTGTACAGAGGCAGTGTAGATGGAAGCATTCTAGGAGTCGCGGGTGGTGGCGGTAGATGACCCATGATTCAGATCCATATAACAGAGTAGACAGCACTATGGCTTTGCAAACATTGATCTTTGTACTTTTCTTCAAGTGTTTATTTCTCCAAACTCTTTTATGAAGCTTTCCGAAAGCACTATATGCCTTTGCTAACCTGTTGTCTATCTCTCCATCAATCTTACCGTCCGAGGAGATGAGGCTACCAAGGTAATTAAACTACTGGACTGATTTGAGCTCTGATTGGCCAATGGTGATATGGGAATGATGGAAGACTTCCTGAGGTGCCAGTTGATAGAGAACTTCTGTCTTCTTTAAGCTGACTTCCAGCCCAAAATGCTCAGCAGCGTCTGCAAAGCAGGATGTTAAACGCTGCAGAGCTGCTTCTGTGTGGGCGACAAGGGCGGCGTCATCAGCATAAAGCAGTTCCCGGACAAGATGATTTAAGGTCTTAGTATGGGCCTTCGATCGCCTTATGTTGAGAAGGCTTCCATCAGTACAGTATCGAAGGTAGATACTGTCCTGATCCTCGAGGTCTGCCATGGCCCTTTGGACCATCATGCTGAAAAAGAGTGTGAATAGGGTTGTTGCAAGAACGCAGCCTTGTTTCACACCATTGGTTATTAGAAAGGGCTCAGAAAGTGCATTGCCATATCTGACTTGACTGTGTTGATCCTTATGGAGTGAGATGATCATTTTGAGGAACTTGGGGGGACAACATAAGCGTTCCAAAATCTGCCATAGAGCTTTCCTGCTTACAGTATCGAAGACCTTGGTGAGGTCAACAAAGGTTACATAGAGACCTTTGTTCTGTTCCCTACACTTCTCTTGCAGTTGTCTGAGAACAAACACCATGTCTGTGGTACTTCTGTTGGCTCTGAAACCACATTGGCTTTCAGGTAGAATTCCTTCTGCTATAGCGGGTATTATTCTGTTCAAGAGTATTCTTGCCAGTATTTTGCCAGCAATGGAGAGCAGAGTAATACCATGGTAATTTGAACAGTCAGATTTAGTACCTTTCTTCTTATACAAAGTGATGATGACTGCCTCTCGAAGGTCAGATGGTAGTTCGCCTAGATCCCAACAGCACACCACAAACTCGTGAAATTTAGCATGGAATGCAAGGCCCCCATGTTTCCAGACTTCAGGTGGAATTCAATCAACCCCAGCTGCCTTGCCGATTTTCACCTGCTGAATACCCTTGAGGGTTTCTCCTAAAGTGGAGGCAGTATCCAATTCGTATTTCACCGTTTGTTGTGTGATGGACTGAATTGCTGAGTCTTGGACTACATGATTGGTACTGAAAAAGGTCTGAAAGTGTTCAGACCATCGATTCAGAATGGAGGTTTTATCTGTCAGAAGTGTTTGACCATCAGCGCTGAGTAGAGGACTTTGAGCTTGGTACGTAGGCTCGTATGCTGTTTTCAGGGCTTCATAGAATCCTCTGTGATCACCCGTGTCTGCGCATAATTGTGTTTTTTCAGATAGACCGATCCACCACTTGTTCTGGATGTCACAGAGTTTCTGTTGGAGTTTGCTGCATGTAATGCGAAAGACTGTTTTTCTTACGTGACAGGATGGCAGTGCAAGGTGTGCTTGGTGGGTGGTTCTCTTCTTCCTCAACAATTCCTGGATCTCTTGATTGTTTTCATTGAACCAGTCCTTGTTCTTCCTGAGGCAGAATTTATCAAGGAAAACTGGATCAAAAGAGTTTCACTTAATTCCAGAGTATGCTTGCACTTACAGCGCTAACTGATGTATTTACAGCATGTATAGTAATTAAGCTGTTGTGGAAAATAACCATACCACTGATTTGAAATAGTCCAAAGGGAATGTTTAATATGAAATTATTCTGGATCTGCTGTAACCTATCAAATAATTAAGAAACAAACAATGGAAGCAGCAGGGTGCTACTGAGACATTAAGAGAATAAGATATTTTGATTTGTCATCTGTCATCAGCCTGTCTATCTTTCCACGTTCTGCTGTATTTCATGTTTTCTCCTTTCTCTTACAGTTATCCCTTAGTGGACAAGAAGTTGATAAGACTTCTCTTGTCACCAGTGGGTGCACAGTCTAGTTCCATTTGTCTAGAAAATGGAAGCTAATGTGTCAAAAGGTGAGAGAAAATCTCTCCTGACCATAAGGATATGTAGGATGATAATTCAAGATAGCTTGCACTGACTGTCCTCTTTGAGCCAAAGGTCATATTTACCATTGAGAAAATACAGACTATTACTTCTACACTAGATTTTTTTTCCCTTCACATTTCTTTGGGAATACTCCTTAATTCAGTTTTGTAAATATGTTTGAAAATTATTTCAATTTCCAACACAGTGAGTATATATCCAAATACAGTAATAATCAGACTTGCTATCCTTTGGTGAATCTACAGTCAAGGAAGACACGAGAAGGGAAAAAATTCTAAATGCCACTAGGATGAACACATTCTTTGAAACATCCCTCATTTCAAGAGTATTGAGCGCATATAACTGAGCAATTATGTCATATCCATGTTTGCCTACATAGAAAAGCAATGTTCAAACACACAGCAAAAAACCTGTAGCCCTTCAGCATGCAAAAATTAGAGTTCAAGAGACTCATGCCATATAAGGATTTTTTAAGAAACTCTTATTTATATGATTTTGTGGAATTGTTTACATTTTTTCTTAGTTATTAAAGCAAAAAGTTGCTATGTCGATTATAGCAAGAATTTACTTTGTATAAGTTTTTATTTTTTTTAAACACATTTCACTATGGTGCATCAAAGCATGAAATGAGCATGATATATTGCAAAGAGCAATTTCCAGCTGAGACAAAGTTATTGGAACTCCTCCTGGCTCAGCTGGAGGGAGAGAACTTTTTTGGAGGACATTGTGGAGTAACTAAGTACAGACTCTAAGTGTCCTACTTTTAGTTATAACCACAGTAATGTGCAGAACGTATGTGTGTACTAAATCTAATCACCAGTAGAGATATGGCTAATGAGTTACATTTCCTGTGGTATTCAACCTCCATATGGCAGGTACAATATTTATCATGCCATATGCTTGATACCACAGACAAGAGTACATTCTGTAAACATGATTATGACACCTTTTCATTGATTCAAGAAGTGGCATTCAAACAGAAACTGTTTCAAGCTTCTGCCAAGATAGAATAGCTGGGAGGAAGTCAGTAAAGCATTAACAGAAGTTTCCCCAGCAGGAATGTTTTTGTCCAAGGACACTTCAGTATCAAAACACAGAATGACTCATCATGGATAAAATACTTCACATGATTTCACAATGGTGAATATTATCATTTTTACCTCAAGATTTTATTGTCAGATTAATGTTTCTCTATTACACATGCTAACCTCAATAGATGTCTATTAACCATAACAAATATATTGATACCTAATCCATATGGAGGCACTTATGTGCAGGCATTGTATGGAACTGAATCCCGCATTTCATGGGGATTCAGCGTCCTAAACACAAGCTCCTAGTTCCATTAGCATGACCAAAAGTCTTCAAGACATCTGCATGTAGCTTTCACGAGATGCAGGGCCTACAGAAGGCCGTGCCATTCTGCAACAAATCTTGAACTTACCTGATCAGCAAATTTTGTCCTTACTGTTTTGTATGGGTGAGATTATGGGAGTTCTGTGTATGTCACAAATATATGAAAATAACTCTGAACTACTGCTTTATGTTCTCTGCCCTAACTGCAAGACCATCTGATCTTCTTTTAATTTTTTCCAAAATGCTATTACTGACATAAATATAAACATTTAACTTAATATTACCAAATACTGATTTAGCATTGCTCTTCTAAACATTCAGATCAGACCTAAATGCCTGCAAAAAGTATTATTCTGTGTAGACTATATAGTTATAAAACACTTCACCTATGTTAAAAAATCTTTTAAGTGCTGAAAGGATCATTAATTTTCCCATAAAGTTTGAAAACACTAGTCTTTTTTTATTATTTATTTACAAAAAGACTAAAATCTGTCTGAAGAGATCATTATGAAACTGCAAGATTAGAATCAAGAAAAATATCATAATGTAAGGAAATCTTGAAAATACAAATCAGCTTTTAAAAAATAAAACAGACTGTTTTCACTAGGAATAATTATGAAAACAAGAATTCACATATAAAAATTCATTATTGTTAAGTTCATGAAAGATTATACCTATTATAAAAGGTAATACTATTATAAAAGAAAGTGAAGTTTTGAGAAAATATATAATTATCAGAAAAAAAGAGTTTTTCCAAGCAAGCAAATCTTAAAAGACTACTGGTTTTAAAAATAAGGCATGCACAAAATAACATTTTCTTTTATTACTTACCCAACCATCCCTCTCAAAGATCTAATATGGAAGCCTTGAGTAGGGACTTCAATAAACATATCTCCATTTTTCATTCCTTAAATATCCAGAGAAGCAAAATATGATTCTTGCTAAAAAAAAACCCTAAACACCTAAACTCTCTTATACACAAGCCCTTCCCCCGGTCAATGTTCAAATTATGCTAAAGGAGCATGATGCAATTTTGCATATATACAAAGTTGTCTAAGTATCAGCACTCTTTGTACATAAGTTGCCCTTCAATTTTATCTTCAAACTTTAAGTAAATAATTGGCAATAGAAATGTTTTAATTGTTAATTTGTGATTATTTTTTATTCTTCCTACCCTAGATCTTTATCACAAGAAATAGCTCTGGAAGCAAATTACTATTTTTAATGGGAGAAAATATTTACTTTGACAAGCATTACAGTAAGTCTTTCTCATTTGGAGTATGAGGAGGTTGGGGATTTTTTTGTGTTGAAAAGAAAATAAACCAAACCAAACCAAAACATGGTGATCTAGACAGAAACATGACTTTAAAAACTAGTTAACCCACATTTCTATAAAGGGTTTTCTGAGTACTGTCATTAATTGTTAGGTATAGTAACAGGAATTACACACACAGATATCAAGGACTTGGGACTTGTTCCACATGGTCTCAGTCCTAGCTACTACTGTAAATAGGCTGTAATTGCTAGAAGGTAGGATACTTGGTTATGTCATGCTGGAAAGGTACTTCAGAAACACCTACAGAAAAATAGATTTTAATTTCAATGTTACCTTTGGTAAATTAGGAAGATGTTATTCACCTTCAGCCTTCTGAAAACCAGTCACAGAATCAGGTAGACTCACTCAGCAGGTGATGAAGAAGAGAGTCTTCATAGACCACCTACTAAGGTGAAATTAAAAATGTCTATATCTCAGACATTGGAGAGATTATCAAGATAAGTAGCAAAATGTAAATACTAAAAATGAGTGAAGAAAGGTAACAGAAAAGGAAACAAAGGAATTAGGTATTAATGAAGATAGAAAAAAAGTGGGACAGAGTTAAACTGAAAAAAAAGCTCATTCTATAGAACTTTTAATGAAAAAGAATCATAGAATGTTAAACTCCAGAGGTGTTTAGAAAACCTTAAGAAACCATAAATTAAAATACAGAGGGAAGATGAGAAACAGGAAAAGGTATAAAGGTAAGCTTGTTTTTGTTTAATGATTTAATCCATGGGATTTTACTTTAAATTTTTTAAAAAAGACATGAAAAGTACAGGAATTGTAATTTTTTTGCATCCTGTGTTAGCAACCAGTGTGTATATAAGCAGGTGCAAAAAAAAAAACCAAAAAAACCCAAACCAACAAACGAATAAACAAAAAAACCCAAACCAACAAAACCCCATAAATATGAGAATGACTTAAGTAGACAATAACAAAGGGAATGCTCCAACACTTCAGTAAAGCTTTAAGCCCATTTCATTGGTTCCAATGCTAATACAATGGTTTTAGAGCTGTTGCCAAATTTCCTATTGTGTGTTCCATTAACTAGGCATATGGAGTCAGTTAAGAACGAAGTGGTAAATTTCATTGCTTTTGTTGGTTTAATCCAGACCTTTAAATTCACTGGTTTGCATTTAATAAAATACATTATGAAAAAGAAGCGTGACATCTCCTTATAAAATATATTTTATCTACATAAAGGCAAATTAAAGAGCAGGTGATGGATTTAGAAGAACCTACTTCAACTATCATTCCGCACCATTGAAAGAAATATTCTCACTGCTGGTTAGAGACTATCACAAAGAACCAAATGCAAAGCTAAGTGAATAACTCCTTCTAGAATTTGTAATTACTTATCCAGCAAAGGCTTTCATTACAATGAGTCTCAGGTGGGATGAAACGCCATGATAGGGAAAAAATGAACACATTTTAATCTGATTATATATGAATATTTTAAAATTATGCGTAGCTTCAAAATGTTTTCTTGTTAGAAGTTCTGTGCAACAGCTTCAATTTTTTATCCTGTTGATGAAGGTAAGAAGGTAAATTCATCACCACTAAACAAAACCACCATAGAAATGCACCTGAAATTCTGCAAGGTGGGTGCCCCACAATAGTCAGCTATCAAGCTGCATTGACTTCAGGGAAATTGTAACAAATTATTTCTCCAACCAAAGTATCTGAAATATAATCAGCACAGAAGTTCTAAGGGTTTGTAGGTTGAACAGTAATGGAGTCTGACAATACATTATAAAGCAAAGCTCTATTGAGACAGTAGGAAAGACATGCCCATAAGGCAACTTTTGCAATCCCTGATAGCAAACACAGGATCATAACTGATATCTTGTCACTCTCTGGTGGAGTGCCAGGGACAGTTGTAGTCCAAGTCATCTGGTTACAACAGCCAATTATGCAAATGTCTTTTGAAACTGGATAAGAGTTGCACCACCTCTCGGTTCCACCAATGGTAGGGAGTTTTGAGACAACCATATGTTACGAGAATGATATGGGTGACATCCTGCCTACGCTGCCTATCCTAGTCAAGGGCAGCGTGTCGCTGGTCTGCCCTACGCAGTCGATATTGGCTGAGGGGCAGGGTGTCAGAGTCTTAAAGAGCACGGTATATTTTCTAATTGTAATACATAAATCAGTCTGTATTGAAGATGAGCTGCAAATTAACAATTTCTTAGTCCAAGATTCATCAAAATGGAGAATAAAAAAGCCACACAATTCTTTTTAATGTACCTCTCAGGTAGCCATATGGCCTAAAACCCAGACTTTTAAGGTATTTTAGACCCTGAAGATACAGAGGCACACCTAATAGGATTTTCAAAACCACCCAGGTGTCTAGCTCTCATTGATTTAATTGGAGGTGAAGGACAGGAATTAAATACTGAAACGACAGTGATGATAGAATTCCTTTCAGGCTCTCTTACATAATTGTCATATCCTGGAGAGCAGGGAACTAGCTAGTACTTGAAAGAATGAATGTTTTAGTTAATTTTATTATGTTACTTAATGTAATGTTGCTTAGCTACCACAGTGGTAAGTATCAGAAAATCATGTTTCAGGGAGCTTCATTTTTTTTTCTTTTGAACAAACATCCAGAGCACCACAAACCTCATTGTATCATCTCATTTTAATAATATGTCTTCACTGCATTCCAAGCTTCATTTCATATTTTCTGTGACTTGTAGTTACAGTGCTAATACAGACTAATGTTTTACCTCTGTGTTACTGATTCATATTTAGAAGGGTATCCTCACCTTGTGTCTCTGAAGCATATGAATCAAGAGAGAACAAGTACTATATTTTACAGATGGAGTTGTCTGCCCCCATAAGTAACACACAGGAGCGTATTTGAACTACAGACTGTAGGGCAAAATCCACGTCTCATTTCAAGTCAAGCCAGAGAGACCATATCACAGAGGAGCAATTGGGAATGCTTCTTAGAGCAGTAGTGAGAATGATGTGAAGAAAAGTAGGATGAATAAATTACCAAGACACTTTGAAAAGAAGTCTGCAAACTTCTGTGATAGTGCTTGAAAATTATAAGGAAATGTCTTTCGTGTACTCTGAGGTTCCCTCCATAAGTGGCTTTCCTTGCCAATTTCCTTGCCAGCAGAGATACCCTTATAGAAGAGGTAGCCAAGAAAGGTGTGTGGCTCAGCAATGTTCTTTATTGCTCAGTAATTTTTTCCTACTCATACCATGAGTGCTGGTCATTCACTTCACAGTGAAGATAAAGTGACACATTTGAAAACTAAAAACAGGACTAACTTGAAGTATTTGTCTCTGTGATTTTAAGGAAAACATCTCTTTGGACATTAATTTATGCATTTTAAGCAGGTAATGTAGCTCTCTTTGTCTATTATAGCATTTCTAGCAAAAATGTATGTAACCCCCCCCCCCAAAAAAAAAAAAACCCTGTACATCTAGTATTCAGTAGCTCTTTGGATTATTGCAATGGGAAAAGGAAGTAACTTGAATATATAGAGAACCATTCCAATCTAAGATATCCAAATGCTTATTCTAGTTCCTCTATTACCTTGCTTATTGCTTTTTGGAACTCTGACTGTTATACTGGTATTTTTAAGGTTAAGGTACTTTTCTCATTTTAAAACAACAAAATCAAGAAATAATGAATAACTGGACACTCTTTTTTGTTGTTGTTTTTGTCAGAGGGGGTTTTGCTAACCTTATGAACAGTGTAAGAGTGCTGTACCACAGCAAACTTTTCTCTATAATGTCAACTAGAAGTTAATCTAAGAAGAAATTTCTTCAGGTCTCAGGAAACCTGTAAGTTGCTGAGGGATTCTGCTCTGAAGTATACTCAGATGTTACATCCCATGGCCTCAGCAGCTTCCCTCTCAACAATCCTTGTGAATTGCAAGAGAGCAACTCCATCCTTTACAGCACCAATTGGTAGCTTTGCCAAATGGTATTTGATCATTCAGCTCAAGGCCATAAACTTTAAACAATATTTAGAAGTCACAAGTTGTAGAATACTGAGCTCTTGGGCTCCTATTTTCTCTTTCCCTCTTTTCCTCCTGACAAAAGAAGCTGTAAATGAGAAATCCCCACTCTTCCAGAGCTCCCCCCTAAGTCAAGCCTTCACTATTCATATTCTCTTATGCAGACTTGTTCTGGGGATTTTTTTATTATGAAGTAGGACTGTAAAGACCTAGTTCTCCAAAAACCCATAAACTATAATTTTCATGAGTGATAGTAGGTTCACCTATTTTAGTTGTCACTTTGGGGAATCTCATTGTAAGCTATTGATTCCTACCTCCTTTCTCCAGCACAGAAGAGGCTAAACCAAGAGAGATGAGCAGGAGTAGGGCAAAATTTTCTATCTTAACAGGAATTTTAACAACACGTTTGCTTTCCTACTTCAAAAGTTCTCATTTCCTATTGCAGAAGGTGAATTTGGTTATTGATCAACTCAGTGAAAATAGTAAATGCAATGGTGGTATCACTCATTACTGGAAATTGTATTACATTATTTACCCAAATACAGAAAAAAAATCCAGTTTTAAGGCTCTATCATTCTGTTAAAAACTGAGTGAAGAGGTCAAAGAAGTCCTGATGTGGTAAGAGTTACTATTAGTAACCACTGTAGACCTCCTGTATTCTTTCGAATGCTTTCCTGAGTAAAAGAATTTTCTCACAATAGAAGGATATTTTTCTGGCAACTGCACAGTGGGCCACTGGGTTTGCCCTCTATCTCTTGTTACTCAGGTCAAATCTGTGCAAACGAGTGCAGGACAACCCAAGAAAAGTACTCAGAAAAGTAGCAGGGCTGTCCCATCTATAGCTTTACGCCTGCATGACCAGTCAAATGTGGCCAAGCAACCTCCTCTGAATCATGAACTGGACTTCTGACTACGGTCACTAAAGCCATTTATCCAACAGCTTGCAAAGGTGCCATGTTCCATTTGTACTTCTTCATAAATTACACGGTCCTGTGATTTTCTTGTGAACCTCTGTCAGTTTGGGGAATATGTTTTGACACAAAATGTAACATCTGTCTAGCTTAAACCTACCCTCAAGATTTTACAGCTGTGGACACGTTGAACTCCTCAGGGTCCTGTTCATTCTGGAAATTCAAGTAGAAAGCTACACCAACTGCCAAACCTATAGTCCTTCTGATTTATTAGAATTATTTTCCTGTTTTTACTTTAACAAGTCATACTGGAAATGGTGAAACAGACATGTTGCAGAAAAAGAAGTTATCCACCCTTTTTCCTCAAATCCTGCATGTCTCTTTCAAACGCAAAATTAAAAAAGAACATATACAACCAAAACATAAAAAACCAAAACAACCCCAATGAAATAACCCCCCCCCCAAGCCACCTTAAAATCTAAAAGCCCAGCAACTCCCTGTGGTCAAGAAGCCAAGGAACCAAACTGTGTTTTCTAGAAGGAAAGTATATCTTTAGCACTCCAAATTACATGATCCTGTTTGACATGACACTTTGTGGCCAATATTGCTTAAGAGATCACTAGATCACTTCAACAGCTCCTTATGCTCTGGTAGCGCGATGAGTTTCTGTATGCAATAGAATTCTGCATGGTAAGTCTGTTAGATTTACTATACATACGTTAATCCAAACCCCCTCTTTGGATTTCCAAGAAGAAGGGCACTGTTTTTGTCATCACTTTCATCTTAACCAAAGCAGGATACTTCTATTCTTCTCCTCCATACTAAGGTAGCTGCTCAGTCTTCATAGTTTCTATTCATATGGTCTACAAATTACGCTAATTTTGAACTAGGTACTCAGTTTATTTCTCAATTCTTAATGGAAAAAAAATTACCTAATTAAGTCAAAGTTGTCAGATCATCTGCAAACCAATAGATGGATGAAAAACATTAGCCTGCAGCAATACTGGAAGGGTTCAAAAACTGCCAGCAAATGTCCTTCTCTATCTTCTACCAGAATTTTATGATGAGGAAAATAGTCAAACACACAGGATTCAAAGTCTGCATGAAATTAACCGGGCTCGTAAGCTCATATAGAAAAGGCAAATAGAACCCATAATTTTCAATTTGGTGAGAGCTCTGAAGAATCTTAAATCCTCTGAAGGAAAAGGATTATGTGTTCTTACCAAATCCCTACAAACTGCCTGAAAGAACTGGAAATAGATTTCTTGGATCTTTTTCATAACTTTTCTTCAGACTAGCTGGCTACCTGCTACCTTAACCTATTTTTTATTTTTCAGGTTTATTTCAGTTTTAATGACCCCTTTTCAAGCCTTTTTATAGAAAATCTATTTTCTGGGTATTAAGTACCACCTACTTCAATTCTTCTGTAAGATGAAGGCAAACGTTTTGAAGGCTTCTTTTGCTGCTTTTTGCAATTTATGCCTTGCTCTGATTCTGACATTGCTCCTTCCTGTCGTTTTGCTTAACTTTGTCCTTTTTCAAATCTCAAACCTGGCTCTTCCCCAACACTGATTGTCTCAGATCCTTTATTTCTTCCTTGGTCATGCCTGTTCCTCAGCCCTGGCCTCAAGCCTATCTATCCCCTCATCTGTTTTCAGATCATCACAATCTGGATTCATTCCCTGGATCTTCAGGGATTTCCAGTCTGAGCTGAGAATCTCTGCAGTTAATGAATTCATGATCCCAACTGTACCTAAGCGTAGTAAGGCAATGCTATGTCTTTTTTTTTTTTCCCCATAAACTATATAAACCATGATTGCTGACCCAAACCTCTACTCTATAATTTTAGATCTGTCTGAACCAACCCCAGCTCTATATTAAAGAGTAGTCTTTCCAGTGTGTTTCATACAGTAAGTATCTGTGCTCAGATCATCAAATTTCAAATCTCTGGTTTGTCTGCACAGCAGCTAGAGGAGTTGGCGATTGCAGCACAGTGATACATCTGAATTAGCTTTGTGCTAGGTAATTCAAATAACAATAGCAAATGTGAGAGTATGGATTTCAACAACTGAAGGCAAAAGTCCCTTTATTTTAGTGGAGGAACTGAATCTTGTGCTGTATCTTCAAGGCAATTGCAGCATAAACTAGCTAGATAAGGTAGCTGCTTAAATTATATTTTAGAGTTCCAAAGCGGACATAGCCTAAGAGAGAATAATGTACTGTTATTAAACCAAAGTCACAGCTGATAAACATGCATGTTTCATGATGACGGTAAAAAAGTACACTAGAAGTACAAAACAAGAAATGTATTCCAAGATGCTAAGCATATACATCTAAGGTCACATAAAACTAAATTAAATTATATTCTATTATTTGAGAAATAGTATGCAGTCACTGAATTAATTACTATTGTAACAAACCCCTATAAAGAGACAGTCTTAAGATCACTAATGCAGACTTCACTGGCACTTCCTGACATGGGTTCTTAACAGTATAACTTCAAGGTTTTCTGGAGGCAAAAGCTAGGAGAATTTTTCCTCCCTCCCTCCCTTCCTTCCTTTCTTCCTTCCTTCCCTCCCTTCCTCCCTTCTTTCCTTTCTTCCTTCCTTTTTTTCCCTCCCTCCCTCCCTCCCTCCCTTCCTTTCCTCTTTCCCTCCTTCCTTTCCTCCTTCCCTCCCTTCCTTCCTTTTTTCTTTCCTTCCTTCCTTCCCTCCCTTCCTTCCCTCCCTCTCTCTCTTTCTCTCTCTTTTTTCTCTCTCTTTCTTTCTCTCTTTCTTTCTCTCTCTTTCTCTCTCCCCTTCTCTCTCTCTCTTTTCTCTCTCTCTTTCTCTCTCTTTTTTCTCTCTCTTTCTCTCTCTCTCTCTTTCTTTCTTTCTTTCTTTCTTTCTCTCTTTGGTTAGAAATGGCATCCAGCTTTTTTGTTGTTTGTTTCAGAACTTTCAGGGTTTCATACCACAAAAAAAGTCAGGAAGGGTTTTGTTCTCTCACACAGAGTGAAATTTGGATTCATATTGTTTCAGTACTCATTAGCAAAGTCAGAGAAACATGATAAACAATATTATCTCTTACACTAATAAGACAAGTTGAGTTTTTTCTTAGTGATGATGGTGTTTGGCATTTTCTACCCACAATATAAAAAAAAAAAAAAATCTTCCAAAGAGACTATTTATTTGAAAATACAGGACAAAAACTAACTGTGGTTTTATTGGCAAAGTAGTATATTTTTCTTGACATCAACAATCATTGACATTGCTTAGTTTCTGCTAACTTAGGACTTGATTCTGTGATGTTGAACACTTCTATCATTAAAGTGATGAAAACAAATGGACAGCAATTTATGAAAGCATTAATCTGTTAATGGTTAATGAGCATTACCAATAAAATTTATAACAAATGTAAACTTCAGACATTATACAGAGTCATAGAGTCAATCATAGAATCATAGAATAGTTTGGTTTGGAAGGGACATTTAAAGTTCCTCTGGTCCAACCCTTCTTCCATGGGTAGCAACATCTTCAATTAGATCGGGTTACTCAGAGTCCCCTTCAATCTGATCTTGAATGTTTCCAGGAATGGAGCATCTATCACCTCTCCAGGCAACCTGTTCCAGTGTCTCATCACCCTCATTGTAAAAAATATCTTTATACGTAGTGTGAACAATGTCAAGAGATGTTATGTATAAAGGACTCTTTTTGCCACTCTTCATTTCATCAGTTTCCCAAACGGTTTGTCATGGGAACCATACTTCAATATGCCCCATTCATAAAAGAAGAAACTCAGGTATGTGCAGATATAATCCTCCACAACTTAGTGATAGAGCCTGTCAAGTGGTTTTTCAGGCCACTCCTTGTTTTTCATGTTGTGTTCATGCATTACTCTGTTTAACAACCAAAGGTCATGAAACATAAGGAAAGAACATCACCCCAACACCATTGAATGAAACAAGTATTTCTCAAGTCATATTCTAGCCCTTGAAACCATTGTTAGTTGGGGAATTTTATGCACTTGAGAAATTCAAAATTTCATTGAGATTGATCCTCTGCTATTATTACAAAAACTTTCAAGAATTACTTCCAATCTCAAGTCTTTAGCCTGACCTCGCATCTCTACCAAGCTCCTGAGAACATTCAACTCTGATTAATGTTGGTGAATCATAGCTTGAGTTGTCTCATATTTTAACCCCAGATAAACAACAGTATATGAAGAAAAAGATATGCAACATCACCATTGTCCTCACAAACCAACAACAAAAGGCTCCATCTCCACAAAGAAGAGACACTTCCAGGGAACATTCTCAGCTATTATTGAGACAAGTTTCTCATTAAACAGGCAACAAAAACACAATAGTACAAAGGTTGTCTGTGTTTTCCAGTAAGGCTATCAATTCATTTCTTCTGCATATCTGAACAGTTATTACATTGCAATAAACTTCAAATGCTATTTAACTGGACTGAATTTCAAGCAGTTTTAGAAACACAAACCCGAGTTATTAGTTCCTCTTTAGATCCCCCCAAACACCCAGTCTTAACCTCAAAATTTTTCATATTGACTGAATCCAGAACGCATGGATAAAATATTTAATCTGTTTGAAAATACATTAGTATGAAAGTAACATTTCCATAGTGACAGATGTGCTACCCAAACTTCCTTCCATGAAGAAATGATGAGCACAATTCTACATAGCTAGAGTGTGGCTGCACACTAAATAAGGCTAATAGATATATTTGCAGCAGTGACATACTGGTAAGAAACATTCCGTATTTTTAGGACATAAATTCTTGACTGCATTACTCTGTAATGCTGGTTACCACCTATCTTGGGTGCTTTGGTACTGAGCCTTCAATCAAGGTTTATAAATAAGGGTGGTAGCAGGCACTGATTAGGAAAAAAGAGAAGCACAGAGTTTCTCTAACAACATTACTGAATTTTGAATACTGCTGTACCAAGTGGAGTAATTCCCTCTCTCTTCACATGCCCACATTCTTGGAGACAAGTGTTTTGAACACATCATGGGGAAGGCAGATGGCAGAGGATCTGTTTGAAATGGTGTGACTTAACTTTTATAAAAGCTTGGGATTTTTTTTTACAAGTTTATCTTTGGCAAGCAATTAAATTGTTATGTGCATCACACAGTACTTGGTAAAATGCATTTGATCCCTGGAGTAAAAAACTATGCAGGTATGTATCGCTATATTAGAGTTTTTTACAAAGGACCATACACACTATTTCGCTAGTCAGCTCAGAATTTCACAGAATTTTTTGTAGACCCTACAGGATGTTTTCTACACTCACAATTACAGAAGTCCCTCATGCACTCAAATGCATTGCTTTCTTTATGCTCAATATAGCATTCACTGCAGTGACTCATAAGTACTTTAATATCTTTAATGTAGTTAGTTCTATCAGTTATCCCTGTAGAAAATCTGAACAAGCCTGTAGGGGGAGTAAGGGATTTAAAAAAATATTTTATAATTGACATTATTTCAAAATGCATATAATATTTTCTATTTAAAAAAAATAATTTCAATGAGTATTGATTTGGGGCTTTCCTTTAATCTACTAATCACAGGAATATGTTGGCAGGAGTAACAGCTCCCTTCTTGACAGGCTGTGCACTCAAGACAGACTATGAAATTTGAGGCTGACTCTCTTTTCTCTCACCTATGATGGCTGTTTTAGTTTCCTTGTCCTCTTAGAAGACACTTCCTTTCACTTCATATTTAGTTTTCTACAGCCTTTTCATTTGAATTCATTTGTGAATAATATCAGTCATAAATCTGTTTATGCAGACACCTTCACAGTTTCAACAAGACAAACAGTTTTCATTACCTGGATGTGTATTACACAGGTATTTAACTGTAGGTGCCTCGTATATGCATACCAACATGTGAACATATATAGTGCTGTGCATGTTATGATTCTTCAAATTTTGTTCATACACGAGGGGATTTTTTTATCACAAATATACAAAATATCATATTTTCCTTGGTCTTTAGCAGATCCATATAGTTAAAATTGGACAATTTCAGAGGATCTGATAGGTTTTCTTAGACTGGTCAGTGAAATTCCAAAACTAATACCTATTGAAAATTTAAGGTATTGTATAGTTGTTATTTACATGTAAGACTGTAGACTAGGATTAGCTAAATTTAATACTTTTTAGGTATGCACAGAAATTGGGAATTCAGATATTACCTTTTCACAAACATCTTTTGATTTAAATGTCTTAAATTCTCAATTCTGCATTTTAGTCCCATTGTGGTGAGGGCTCCTAAAATTACTTTTACTCAAATTCAGACACTTAACGTTATCACAAACACTCTAGCTAGACATTTAAGTAGACTGATCACTTGAATTTTCACTTTAAAATCATGCTTAGGTCCTGAGATCTGTACTCCTGCAACATATCCAAAGACCTTATCACATTGCTGAGCAAGATGATTCAAATCCTGACTTCCAGATAAGACTATGAAGGACTCGTGAACTTTTCCTTGTATCTACTGTCTAGTCCTGTAGATATGCTCACAATGTGCTCAATGTAGAATGACAACGTTCAAGCCAGTGACTCACTAATGCAAAATTCTTCTGTAGTAGTAAGAACAAGAGCTGGATTCCCCCCACTCAGCCAGGATTCTCTTGCAGTTAGAGCACTCATGCTGCTTCTTGTTAACATACCTTCTGACTAAATCTTACATCGTTTACAGAGTGACTGACTGAAACAGAAGAGTCAAGCAGTGTAGCACAGTCCCGAACTTGATTTATTTGGTGTTTAGCTTATGCATCTGCAGAACTTAAGATACCGTTTGAAACCCCTCAGACTGAAGAACAATCAGAACTCAGTTCTGCCATATTCTTGGCCCAACAGTCTAAACTGCACTAGTGTGCAAGAGGAAGGCAAAATTTTCTTCATGGTTTCATTTGAAAACAGAAACAGTAATCTTCTTGTCTGCAAAGAAAAAAGTTAGTGCTGAAGTTCATAAAGCCTACCTATAAATATAGCTTATGCAATAGCTTATGCAATATCTATCACACAGAGGTGCCAAAGGCTGAGAAAAAGAAAACTTCTTTGATATACATTTTTCTTAAATGATTTTTTAAACATAATCATCTTATTAATTGTCAACCTGTTCAGAGCACTGCTGGTTGTCATAATTCCAGGCACTGAACACTTCCTATGTACGCTGTAGTGAATCTGCCCAAATAATTTAAGCTTCTGAATTTAACTTCCCCATGCTTGAGCTTATAACTGTTGGGTACTATAGTAGTGCCAAAGTACTCTTCCAGAAAACACTGTGACACAGAGAGTATTGAAATAATTCTCTGCTGACAGCTGATAACAGAACATATTTCAGCACAGCATGATTATTTTCTATTTCAGCACAATCTATACGATTGCTTACACCTGTTTGTTTGTTTCATCATTTACATTTATCTTCACAATTAGCTATTACAATTGGAAAAGTCATGATTAGCACCACAAAGTAATTCTGAAATTTTCTTTTGTTCAGTGTCAAAAATGCAGTGTGCATTTCCTCTCTCCTGTTCTCTTTAACTCCCACCGGGCTTTACAGTGATAATGGCTTTGCCTGGTAGTACCTAAAAACTACAAAGAGAGCAATCCACGCATTAGATGTTTTTAAAAGGCCAAAGTCTTTTCTTAAGCAAATGGAAAAGAAAGGGCAAAAGAGAGAGAGAGGAAAGTGGAAAAAAAAATTAAGCAGATTATGATTTACCAGGAAGATTTACAAGACCAGATAATTTTCTTATGAGATTAAGCATAAGGATCTGAATTCCTTCTGAAAACATGAGGTTGTTTCAAACATACTTTCTACGAGGTAACCATCTAACCTAAGCATGGTACAGTATCTGGGAAATGGTGGTGGAAAGAGGCTCTATTCTCTATTTCCAAAGCTATTCAGAGCATGGGGAATTTTTTTTCAAGCTCTTCAATACTATGGCACAGGTTGTTATTAAGAGATTATTATCCAGACCACCTAACTTGCTATTTCTAACCCTACAATTCTTTTGTTAAAACTAAGAGAATTAGTTTTAAAAAGAATAGAACATTTAAACAAGTTAAACATTTTATCTCTGGCAGCTATTTTGTAAACAGATACGGAGAAAATAAGTGAAAATTTATCAAGATTATTTCGTGCTATTATTTACATGCTGTTTGAATAGACAAAGCTCCCAAGAAAACATAGAAATACAAAAAAAGGACCTGAAAAAACTCTAGAGCCTTTAAATGATAACATCCACTCAGTCTAATATGTTTAACCTTAGCAACTGCAGTAGGGTATGCTAGGTTTCACTGGAAAATGGGAAATTCTTTTTCTTGAGGTACTAAATTTCTATATCAAAACCTTCAAGCACTGAAATTTTAAGTTTTAAATTGTTCATTGTTATGTAAAGAGAATGTTGTAGCTGATTCAAGAGTGACTCTTACCTAACTGAGATTTAATGAAAGGAGAAATGACTCACTTGCAGAGAGGAGGAAACATTTCAGTATCAAGTTGTTATAATCTTTTCAACATCATTTATTTTGATCTCAGATTTTAAAGAGTAAGCTGCTGCAGAAATGAATAAATGGGTAGGAGGTCAGGTGAGCTGTTCAAAAGTGCATGAGAAAGTTACTTGAGAACCTTATATTTATTGTATCAAGAGAAATGGAGGTATTTATTGTATCAAGACAAATGGAGACTGCTTAATAAATCAGTGCTCAATTTATACAGGGATTTTTTTTTAAGGCTCAATTTATACTTTTTGTTTCCTGACTGAAATTAGGCACATTTTGTTCTCATTCTGAAAAACTTTTTTTGTATGTTAAAAATTGATGCATAATTTTCTCTCAGATTAAAATTGAAAAAGGGAATAATCTTCAGGACTGTAAAAATTAGTCATACCTATCTGAAGAGCACCATTTTCTCAGCAGTAGATCACAGAAGAATAGAATTTGGTTGGGCTTTCATCCATATGTTACTCCCAGGAAAGCTGGATTCATCTTGCTAAAACTACTAGTGATTTGTGAAAATCTTACATACATACACTGAAATTTTTTTAGATAGTTTCACTAAACATCAGGGTTCAAAAATTACAGAGAAATTGACTGGCATTCCTTGGTTTTTTCAGAATGGAAGGAAGGAATGGGAGATTTATCTTTTGTATGTAGCGAACGTTTTCATGGAAGAACGTTTCTAAAGAAGGTCAAACTTGTTCAGTCTAAACTCTTTCCAATAGGTAGAACGTTTGGCTCCAACTATATTGGAGGCAATGATGCAGTAAACTCTGAAGGTTTGTAGTGAAATTATATTGCAGAAAAGGATTGTTGTTTATTGTTTTCTTACAGACACACTTTCATGGTGTCCTCACTTTAAATAGTGTTTCCATTAGGATACTGAGAAATACTTAGCTGTTTCTGAGAGTTCAAATCACCAGTGTAATTTGCCAGATCTGCAAAATATCTTGTGGTAAAAATTCTTAATGCTGGTCTCTCAACAAAATCTAGGTCAATTTCAAATAAGCAAATCTTAAGAGAAATGAACCCAATTAATGTTGTTAACAATTACTATACTCTATAATGACAGACATATATAAGAAGCTCTTGAAGAACAATTCTATCTTGAAAATTAAGAATTTTTTCTTAGCAAGTGAGATACCAACCAAGACTCATGGGGATATTTCTGAAAGGTACTAGCAGTTTCTATACAATGTAAATGAATTAATCAAAACCAGCACTGTATTCTGTTGGATGTTCATTTTCACATAAAACATTATTATTTATCCCATTATCCAGAGAAAAAAATGAAATGCATTCTAGAAAATTCAAGATGTGGTATTATATTAAATTTATTTTTATAAGACCATGTCCTTCTACTGTTCAAACTACTTAATCAATTTTGCCTAATCAATCTATTTAAATGTTTTATTTTTGAGCACTTCTGGTATTCTCATTGGTATGAAGCTGTTAACAACTTAGATAATATAAAATGTGGTAAGCGATTTCCGACATAGGGGAACGGAGCAGAAGGATAGAATACAGTGTAGTTGAGGACCCACCAGACTACAGCATCAGTGCAAGAAGGTCTGATTCTTATTGTGAATATTTGCTGGTTTTTACTGCTTCAGTAGAGTCACTGAATTTTATCTGGATTGTTCCTCTTTGATCATCATTGCTCTGCTTCCTGTCATCAAAAGCCCAGACATGCACATACACACACACAAAACCCATTACAAAAGGGGTTGTCATCACAGTTAGGATTTCTTTCCCAATTCACTGAGACCAGGTCTCCTGAGTTAGATGGGTTTCATTCATTAGAGTTCTTGGTGGTCTCATTCATGCATGTATTTTTAATGTAAGGTCTAAAATTCATATGTACATCCAGAAGGTATGATGATTCCATTTTTTCATACTAATAAAGCAGACATCTACTGATGTAGTAAATTTGCAGTGTTACAGGTATTTTGTGATAGAAATGTATTTGAGGTTTTTGACCTACTGTACTCAAGTTTTATTGTTAGGCAAAATTTCTTTTTCTTTACTGTAAAAGGAAGCTGGGAAATAAGCCTGTCATTTTGGTCTTCATTATTTCCAACTGTTTAAGCAAGTCTAGTCACATAACAGAATGTAAATCTTAGGAAAAGAATGAAGTGGTAGTAATTAATGAGCTTGAAGTTTTGCTCAGAAAAAAATGCATTTTTGCATTAGAAATGCACAGGAGAATCTCTTGGCAAAGAAGCTGGCAGCTATGGATGACATACAAACCCAATTAAAGGCCAATATTGAATCCATCCATTTGTTAAACCAACAGGTAAAAATAGTAAGGACAGCAGAGACTGTTGGTAAAAGCATATAGTCACAATCTATTTACATTACTATATTAGCAAGCTATTAAATATCTGTGAATATATATGAGTAAAAAAATGTTATGTGTTGAGTCAAAAGGCAGAGTCTGATGTTGATGTAAGTTTTCTATTCCCTGGAAATGGTTCACAAAAGAATCAAAAGAAATAACATAGAATTTATGACTTAACTACAAAGTACTCTTTGTATTTTGCTATAGCAATAAATTTCAAGTACTGCAGCAAGCCTCACAGTGAAAGTTATCATTTCTTCCTACAAACTTTTAAATACCATATTCCCAGCTGTTGGGATCAAAAGAATATCTTGCATTTCTAATCTTAATATTTTATATTTAAAAACACATTGATTCCCCTAAGACTACTTAAATGAATAACAAAGAGTATCCTCTATCATCTTTTACCATTGCAGTCCATGTCAGCTTTAAACACTCTCTAGTGTAACAGAGCTTTTAGAAAAAAATTTGGAAATATACAGGGGAAAAAATATAACCCTAGAAAAACCACTTTTTTTTTTTTTTTTTTTTTTTTTTTTTTTGGAGACACTATTTTTCTTTGTCTAAAAAAAAAGATGATAGAAGCAACCACTGATAGTGACTGATCATGAAAAGAAACCCCAGGAGCATAGACACACTATAAAAAGATCTAGGAGGAAGTCATTATGCTGTTGAGGGAATAAGAAATTTAAGTCAGAGAGTTGTGAAATGTTCTCATTATAGGTCATCTCAGTAATTATCTGACATCTACAGATGGAGTCACTTCTTAATCAAAAGAATGAATCATTGCTGATATTGATTTAGACCAAGATGTTTGAAATAATGAGTCCAGTAACTCAAGTATAAATTTAGAGGTAATTTCAGCAACTTCTTTGCTAAAGTTTCAGACTAAATAGTAATGAAATATCTTATTACATTGCATGATAATTATAGGAAAACAGCCAGAAGAGTGTGAACTAAATTGCCCTATCATAATCTGCATGTTAAGATTTAAACAAAAGAAGGAAAAAAGAGGTCACTAATATTTACCATACCACGAACACTATAGCTTAATTAGTATCTATCAGAACAGAAGATTGCTTTCTCTTGAGTACAACATCTGTAGCTGGCACCGTTACTAGATTTAAGAATCTGTAAGTATTTGCTTTAGAAATCTTTTTTTCAACAGTTCATAACTTGACTGTGAAAAGCACCTTGAATAGTATGCAATGTCTTAAAGTAAGAACAACTATAGAAAGAATTTAGGTTCTATGAGCTCACTTAATATCTAGAATAAAAGTATAAAAAGCAAACAGGGAACTGCAATTTTTGACAGGTGTATATTTTTAGATAAACACTATTTAAAAAAATCAGTTCCTTGGAAGATGTTCATTTACTACAATAAGAGCATGCCAAACCCATTGCTGAATAGACAAGAAGGCAAGACAGCCTCTTGTCCCCAGAGACAGCCACTTTAGGGCAGTGCTGCATTCTATTTAGAGGTTGCAGTTGTCCATCATGTCATTGTTCTGTGAATACACAGAAAACTCATTCTTGTCTATCTGACATGTTTCATGAACCTAGTACTGACATTGGCTGTAATTCATCCTTATCTGGGAGACCCAGTCCAAAGCCTGGAAGGCAGGTAGGTAGTAGGTCAAATCTAGTCCCTCACAAGCAGTGGGTGTCTATCATTGCCAGTTATCCTAGCCAACACATATCTTTCCCAGGTGAATTCTAGTTATGAGTCCTCATAAGAATATGAAATTTAACATATGTTGGAAATGCTTCCCCACACATATGGAGACCCGCTCAGGACAAGTTTCTAGTGTAATTAGGACATCATTACTCCTTTTCTAGTCTTTGTTATTTTATCAACAAATGCCAATGGATGTACCCTTTTTTTTTTTTAAGGCTACACTTTTTTATCAGTCAAGCTACACTTTTACATCCCTTAAATTGACTGTAGGCTGATTTCATTTTAGGATCAATTCTTTCTGATATAGGGCATTTTGACTAAGAGGCCAACCTACCTTGGTCTTTGCTGAAATTTACTCCCATTGCCTTGATCCATGGTATTATTGGCCCACTACTACCATGTCAGACTTGTACGTCACTATTCTAAAAGCAATGGCAACACTCAACCCTATGGATCCTAATGTTAGATACCATTTGTCTAGAAGCTAGAAAAGTAATAATTTATACAATAAATATAATCCTGACAAGGTCGTACCATTTTTGTTACTATGGGTGCATTGTCTCTTAACAGAAATTGATCCTTTCACCACAGTATTTTACCTTAAAAAGAACAGTCATGTCTTCTTTCAGACACACTCTTGCTTGATTAATTCAGCATCTCTTTTAGTCCCAGCACAGAAGAAATACACACCCATTTCTCCAAATCAGGCCCTCTTTGCTTTAGTGTACAAAGACAACATCCTTTTAAGAACAGTTTAGAATGTAGCTTCCAACTTTCCAAAGAAAGTTATGTAAAATCTATGGGTAAAGCTATATTTTGATCAACAATCATAAATAACAAGATTAAAAATATAAGTAGGACTGTAAGCACCCATGTATGTCTGTACATAAGAAACTTTTTAATATTCAGAAAGATGGCAAAAGAGGTGGCAAGACTGAAATAAACATGAATGTCATATCTGTAGTGTATTTTTAGTATCATGTTTAGCCTCTCTGAGGAAAGAAAACCAGGATATAATTTTTAAGTTAGTTGAGATATCCATGCATGGAATATTTTTGCAATATGTCATCCATAAAATATGGCAAGAACCTTGAAATTATAGTGACCTATTAAGTTTGAAAGAATATGTGAATTCAAAGCAGAACAGGATCCTAACACTGACTGGGTAAAGATACTGCTTTGATTTTCTAGTTGAAATCTGAGGAAAGGAAACATACTAACAGTATGGAAAAGAGAGGAGGTTTCAAGGTCATCAAATCCCTGTGTGGAAGCAGAGTTGTGCTGCTGCAGTCACATCCCTGCTGGGTGAACTTGGAAGACCAGACTTCTAAGAGCAAGGAACGAGATCCCACCTCGAACAAAGCAGAGGGAGAGGTTGTCATGTCAGAGGGCAAAGAAAAAGCAAACCTGCCTGGGCAAGCAACTCTGTCAGCCTCCCTCCACCTTGCTGCATGAGCATCACTAGTGAAGGCTGGGACATGGCATTCAGGGTGTGATGTCTTCTACTACAGAGTAAATACTGAGAGGCTTATTCAGAAAGTCTGCAGAAGGGCAGGATGGAGCTGCATTGCCTTCCAGCCTGCCAGAAATCAGAAGCTCTCCAAAGAAATTTTAAAATTCTTCAGACTAATAGCTTGCAATCAGGTATGAAATTTGTACTTTAATGTTCTCCTTATAAGTCTGTTTACAGTGTCAGGATCATATATACTTTAAAGTTTATGTGATTTACGTGGATCTAGCATGCTCAGAGTGCATTGGAAAAAATATATACCTGCAGATGGGAAACACTCAGAAAAGAGAGTACATAACGTGTAACCTCTTAGTAATTGATTTAGGAAAATCTTTTCTCAATCAAAATTCACAGTCTTGAACTTTCCCCGTTCAACCTTTCCTTGTCTCCATTTTATTCAGTAGTATCTTAGTGTATGCATTCCTATTCTGTCTGAGGGGATTTGAATTGATATTTGTGTTGGGTATTGGTGTCAGGGTGTTTGCAGCAGGGGTGTTCAGGGGTGGCCTTTGTGGCAAGACTCCAGGGTTTTTCTGTGCTCGACCTTCAGCCAGCTCTAATTCACCCACCGCAGGGCACAGCTACACTGATGAGCCAAGAAGACGGTACCTTTGAGAATACATATTTAAGTAAGGGTAAAAATGCCATAAAGGTAAAAAAGTAGAGGGAAAAAGAGTGAGAAACAGCAAAGTGAACACCAAAGTGAGAAGAAGAGGAAAAGAAAAGGGAGTTTCATAGTGGAGTAGATATACATGCTACAGCCCATGGAGAACCCCACACCAGAGCAGGTGTTAGTTCCTGAAGAACCGCTGCTCACAGAGAGCCCATGATGAGCACAGGAAAAGTGAAAACAACAGAGCAGTAGAGATATTATGGACTGACTGCAAGTCCCCATTTCCTGCTCCCCATATGCCACTTAGTGTAAGACAAGGGGTTTGGAAAAGTTGAGGTTGGGAAAGCAGAAGGAGATATATGGGTTTCATGCTTGTTTTTCTGTTGTTATCACTCACTACACAAATTTATTTTAATTGGCAATAAATTAGTTTTCCCCAGACCGAGTCTGATTTGCCCATAATGGTGTTTGGTAAGATATCTCCCTATCTTTGTCTCTACTCATGAGCTTTCTTATTCCATTTTTTCCTATTTTCTCCTACCAATTTCACTGAGAGGAGGAAAGAGAAACTGGGTGAGAGTGTCTGTCTCTTTGCCAGACCGGTTAAGAGCCCCAGTTGGGCCTCTTATTACATTGTTGGATTTTGCATAACAAAATAAAATATTTATTGGGACAAAGACAGAAGAGCGATGACGTAGCCCAATATTTAAAGTACTTAGTGAAACAAAGAAGAAGCAGATATCTACCCTTCCTTTTCCCTCATGTCCTTGTGACTGCAACATTGACCTGAGATCAGATTTGTCAAAAACACAAGATGGATTCCTGTAACACAGCTGTGCTTTTTTCCTCAGTAAAATATTAAGTAAAATGGTCAATCTTTGCAGCTTTATCTCTTTGATATCCAAATACAACCTGTTTCAGAGCCAACTCCCTGTTATGGTTTAACCTCAATCAGCAACTAAGTGCCATGTAACAGCTCGCTCACTCCCTGCCACCTTTCCCCATGTGAATAGAAAGATTGTAAAGACAAACCTTGTGGGTTGAGATAAAACCAATTAAAAAATTTAAACAAAATAATAAAAATATAATAATAGGCAGAATAATAATAATGACAACTTGTAATTATAAGGAGACAGTAATAGAACCTAAGGAAAACAAGTAATGCACAATACAACTGCTCACAACCCACTGACCAATACACATCCCATCCCCAAACTGCAACTGGCCCCCCCTTCAGGGAAACTCCCCTAGTTTATACACTAGGAATGTATAAATTTCAATTGTATGGAATATCCCTTTGGCTAGTTTGCATCAGTTTTCCTGGACATGTTGCCTCGTAGGTTTTTGTGCAGCTCCTCACTGGCAGATCATGAGACACTGAAAGTCCTTGACATAGGGTAAGAACCACTCAGCAGCAGTTGAAACATCAATTTGTTATCAATATTATTCTCAAACTGGATCTAAAACCCACAGCACTGTATTAGCTACTAAAAAGAAAATTAACTCCATCCCAGTCAAAACCAGGACATTCCCAGAGATTATTCATAGCATCGTTACAAGTGTGAGATGAAATCCTTCAGAGGGGAAGTGTTAAAACCTCACCCTGGCCATTACCATTCTTGGTGATCAGTGCCCATATTGCACCATGCATAGAACATGAGAGAAAAAGGGCATGAGAGAGTCATGATAGCATTCTGTGATGACCTCCAGATCTCACCACTGCACCATTGTTCTTGTGAAAGTAGTGATCCAAGCCCAGGCCGAAAAGCCTTTGTACTGTGTCTCAGTATTGGAACTCCTTAGTCTACACATATGTATACATTGCACATATGAGTCCACAATCTATTATATGTAAAATGAGGGATTTTAAAATCAAGGACAAGGGAGAGAACTGGTGTTTTATGAGATTATGCTTTGATAATTAAATGGCAGTTCCAAATAATTTTGACTTCACATAGAGTTGACTATTTATTATCATCTTTCACATAACTAGAAACGTGAAAGGCTAGTTTGAAGATGTAGTAGGTTGACCCCAGATGGATGCCAGGTACCCACTAAAGCTGCTCTCTCATTCTCCCTTGCAAATGGACAAAGGAGATAAAAAAAAACAACGAAGGATTCATGAGCTGAGGTAAGAGCTGGGAGAGGTCACCTACTGATCACCGTCATGGGCAAAACAGACTCAAAGTGGGGATAGTACTTGAATTTATTATTAAAAGGATCAGAGCAAAAGAATGAGAAGTAAAATAATCTTAAAAACACCTTCCCCCACCCCTCCTTCCTTCCATGTTCTCCCTCCTCCCCCTCAGCAGTGCAGGAGATGGGAATGGGGGTTACAGTCAGTTGTTGTTTCTGCCGCTGCTCAGAAAGAGGAGTCCTTCCCCTGCTCCCGTGGGGTCCCTCCCATGGGAGACATCCTTTATGGACCTCTCTGGCCTGAGTCCATCCCACGGGCAACAGTTCTTCCCAAACTGCTGGCCGTGGGTCACTTCTCCATGGGGTACAGTCCTTCGTGAATGAGCTGTACCGGCATGGGTCCCACACAGGGGCCACAAGTCCTACCTGGGAAAAGCCTGCTCCAGTGTGGGGTCCTCTCTCCACAGGCTGTAGGCCCCTGGCAAGACCCTGCTCCATCCTGTACCTCCCACAGAGTCACAGCCTCCTTCAGATATCCACCTGCTCCAGCATGGGCTGCAGGTGGGTCTCTGCACCCCGATGGTCCTCCATGGGCTGCAGGGGCACAGCTGCTCCACCATGGGCTGCACCACAGGCTGCAGGGGAACCTCAGCTTTGGTGCCTGGAGCACCACCTCCCCCTCCTTCTGCACTGCCCTTAGTGTCTGCATTGTTGTTCCCATGTTCTCACTCTGCTCTTCCCTGGCTGGAATTCTTCACTGTGCAATACCTTTCTGTTCTTTGTTATCACAGAGGCATTACTATTGCTCCTAATTGGCTCAGCCTTGGCCAGCAGCAGGAAGTCTGTCCTGGAGCCGGCTGGCATTGGCTCCACCAGACAGGGGAAGCTTCTGGCAGCTTATAACAGAAGCCAACCCTGAAACCTCCCCACTACCACAACCCAGCCACAGAAACCCACTGCAGAAGACTATTTGAAAATTAAGTACTCTATCCATAAAATTAACTCTTCTGCAAATGTTCCTAGGGTCCTAGTCTTTTCACACAAAACCAGAGTGAAACAGACTCCTTTTGGATTTACTTCTGAACATTCTGACTTTATGCTTTTTGATAAAAGACTGTAATTATAACACCAGATTGAGGAGTAAGTATCATGTTTTGTCTTCTCACTCTGTTCTCTTGATTATTGTGAGCATTTTGTGAGTAATATTTTTGTGACTTGTGCATTTAGTGCTCTGTCTTTCCACTTTAAGAATGACCTCTTCTTTGACAAGTAATCTCATATATTTGAGGTTTCCCAAGACCAGTAAACAGCATGTGATTTACAATAAAAAGGTGCAAAACCAAGGATGTTTCCAGAATTTGTCTAGAACGAATTTATTCCTATGGCAGTTATTTAACTTCTCGAGGTTTGGGCTCTACAGAAATGCAAGGAAGGAATATTTATGTCTAAGAAGTTTTGTTGACAAAACTGGATGGAGTTATTCATGTATTTAAATACAGAAGTCACCCTTAGTACTAAAAGGTTATTGTGACCTTATTTGTTTGTGCAAGAAGAAAAAAAAGGCAAAAGGAAGATAGAATATTTCTTAAGTTAGAACATTTGGATTATTTGTTAAAAATTCTTCTTATCAATGATTGTGTATTAAATTTTAATAACAGTGTAACTGTGATGATGTTACGGTAAGTTCTGATGTAAGATTTTCAGAAGCTATTTCTGCAGCTAGTAAGAGTCATGCCTAAGGCATTGACCAATATGGTTAAAGAATGTGCAGAAGGTGTAAAACTTACAAAGTGCATCCTTAAGGGACCTGTGAGCTTTTTCAGAGTGATATTTTCAGAAGAGATGACACTGTTTTTGCAAGAAAGTGTTAAGATATCTCAAGAAAATAGCTTGATTTTAGCTATAATAGTTTTGATTTTAGCAATAAAGAACAAACCTGTGACTTCGTGCAATGATTTTAATGTGACTGGTGAGAAATGAACCTAGGAGAAATAACAAGTATCAATCTGATATGACAGTCAACACAGTATAGCTTTCCGATTATATTTTGTCTAGATATAGTTTAGCTATTCATACTAAAACCCTTACTGAAAGGTAATCACGTGCAACTGCAGCTCATGTATCAGAAATGCAGGTGTCTACAAAGTGTGAAGAAACTTTGTGATAATGGTCAGACAGTGTTTCCTAAGTGGTGAACTAAATTACTCTGTGGGGTTTGGCTGATGTGGTTGCCAAGCCACTCTTCACCATATAGAAAAAACCTGGCAGTCAGGCAAAGTCCAAAGTCACTGGAGAAAAGGGGAACATCACACCTATTTTTAGAAGGGGTAAAAAGGTGGACCTGGCTGAGCAACCAGTCAGCCTTACCTCTATGCCTGGTAAGAACACGGAACACTCCTGAAAGGTATGTCAAAACATATGAGTGACAGAGGTGATTAGAGACAGACAACATGGCTACACCAAAGGCACTATGTGCCAGGCTAATCTGGTGACCTTCTAATATGGAGTGACTCAGTGGACAAGATAAGAGCTACAGATGTCATCTCTCTGGACTCCTGTAAGGCCATTAATACAGTCTCCATCAACACTCTTGCTGCTAAATTGGAGAGATATGCCTGGTCACATCCAAAGAGCTAGAGTCAATGGCTCAATACCCAAATGGAAACCAGAAATGAGTGGTGCTCCTCCAGGGACTAACACTATTTAATGTCTTCATCAATAACAGACGACAGATGTTTGCAGATGACACCAAGCTGAATGGTGCAGTTGATACACTTGAGGGAACGGATGCCATCCAGAGAGACCTTGCCAGGCTATAGCAGTAATGTCCTGCACCTGTATCAGGGCAGTCCCCTATGTCAATACAGTCTGAGGTTTTAATTGATTGACAGCAGTGCCACAGAGAAGTACTTGGTGATATTGGTGGACAAAAAAATTGGACTTAGCTGGCAATGTGCATTTGCAGCCCAGAAAACCAGACATATCCTAGGCTGCACCAAAAAAGTCATGGCCACCATGTTGAGAGACGTTTTTCTTCCATCTCTCATGAGACCCCACCTGGAGTACTGCATCCGATTCTGGGGCCCCCAACAAAAGAAAAGCATGGACCTGTTAGAGTGGGTCCTGAGGAGGTTGCTGAAAACAACCAGAGGGCTGGAACAACTCTGTGAAAATAGGCTGAGAGAGCTGGAGTTGTTCAACTTGGAGGAGAGAAGGCTCCAGAGATACCTTATTGTGGCCTTCCAATATGTAAAGAGGGCTTATAAGAAAGCCAGAGGGAGACTTTATACCAGGGCCTGTAGTAACAGGACAAGGAGCAATGGTTTTATGCTGAAAGAGGGTCGGTTTAGATAAGAAAGAAATCTTTTTCCCATGAGGGTGGTAAGACACTGGAACAGAATTTCCGACAGAATTTATGGATTACGTATTAAAATCAAGTGTTCTAGGAGTTTAAGCAACCTGATCTAGTGAAAGATGTCCCTGCCTAGAGCAAGTGGAATGGACTAGATAGATGATCTTTAAAGTTCCCTTCCAATGAAAACTATGACTGTCTGATTCTATAAACCCATGCCTCTTAGGGTATTCAATTGCAAGAACACTTTCAAAAATTCTCCTGAAATTCTGAAACAGAGGTTGTTGTTAGGTTATATACAACCAGCCAGCTCAGTCTTTGGGAAAGGAACTTGTGGATTCCATGGAGCTATGTTATTTCTGTCCAAAAGGCACTGATGCAATGATGAGCCTTGGAAGCACCAAGGTTTATTCATGTTTTCAGAAGTGATTGTTTCATTGCCATTTAGAGACCTAGTGTTTAGGAAGAGCTACGGTGTCCAAAAATCTAGTATTTGATGGTCCCTCAGCCAGAATTTGGGCTAATGAGGGAGGATTTAGAGAGCAGGAGTCATTGCATCTTGACAGTGACCTTAAATAAACTGTGACACAACAGAAAAATGTGTCAGATATAGCAGCAGTAGTAATATCAGGATGAAGGGTAAGTTCCTGCATTTTTGAGGCAAAACAAGTTGATAACCCATTATGATAGGATAATAAAAAGATCAACCATTTCGACCTATCGAGGTCTTGGAATTACTCTGGGTGAAGTCCAGCATCACTGTCAACTTGCTACATGATAGTTTGTCCCTCACATTCACTCCATTTAAGTGCTGGGGGTTTTTTTGAAGGTACTTTCAGCTTCATTTTGCCATGTGTAACAGTAGGAATATATGCAATAATTTTAGAAATATTTTTAAAGTAGAAATATTAGTGCTTAAAGTAAAATAAAAAAGCTATTAGCTAATACATCGTAAATCCACAAAATATTATGTTGTCTCTTCCTCATGGCCATTTAATTTTGCATGCACATAACCAATGTTTTACTAACAGTACCAAGGGTTCCATATGTAAGACATTATTCACAGTATGTTTCCTGTTATTTTGCATAGCATTACTCTTGGTGAAAATAGTGTTATGGCCTCAGGAGAAATATTGCAATTGAATGCATAGCAATATGTTTTCGGTATGGGGCCACGGTACTGTAACTCAACTTCTTTTTTCTTTCCTTTAAAATACCTCAGCAATCAAGACAACAGAACCAGGATACAAAAATATAAAGTGGTGGTAAAAAAGGACATATTTTCAGTGTTTAATTTGCAAATAAAATGTGTTAAGTGAAATGAGAGAAGGAACTGCCCCTTTCTGACCAGCATGGTTACATTCACATTCTATAAATGCTTCTGGAAATGGGATTACATAGCTTTAATATGAGTATTTATTTTTGGAAATAGGTGGGCTGAGCGAAAATTATTGCTATTAAGTTGATTGAAATGTTGAGGATTAGCACAAGGAATAAAAATTAAACTAATTTAAACTGTATGCTGTATTTTTTGCCAACAGACTATGTCATGTCATTGTAAAGGCGTGATTCATCGTATTCTATTCCAGTTTCCTCATGTAGCAAAATGAATCATAATTAGCACTAATGACAATGTTAAATCTAGTAATTTGAGTGAATAGGAAGTATCCAACCCACAGAAATCTATACCGTTACCTATTAAAGATTATATATATTAGGCTCATCTATAATATGATCAAACAAGCAAAGTTTCACATTAAATTGAACTGAAAAAAGATGTGCCATGGAAGTCTTAAAACAAGAAAATGATTTTTAGAAATTAAATTCTTCAACATGTAATATTTAAGTTGTAAGAGTTCAAAGCATATTCTGTGAAATACTGAGTGTCCCGATTCATACAAAATCTGAATCTCCATGCACTCCCGTCCTAAGAATTAAGCACATCACCATGTTGTTATTTACTTTGTGTAAGCCACACTCTTACAGCCAAGTACAAATTAACTGCAGTGAAATTAGGGGGATTATTCACATATGTCTGTATTCAGTGTGAATAGAATGCAAATACTTACCAAACATATACATCCTTTAAACTGCCATTCTCCTAATGTTCCTAAGGATACTAATTAAGGTTTTAGTATTTTGTTTACAACTTAAATATCCCTGATAAGGCCTAGTTTTCCAGTTTATATGTCTGGGTTTTTTCTATTCATTCACCATCAGGAAAGAAAGTCAAGTTCACACCTCTGGTCATCACAAGCTTCTGCTTCCTTAAACAATTGATGTAGTAAATGAAGCAGAAATGAAGGGTTTTGCAGCTCCTTTCATACCACTAGTAAAAGACCAACATCTTCTGGAAAGCCAGCTTGAATTTGCTGAGTCATTTAATCATGACATCTTACTTGGAACGCCAGATAGTAACAGCGACATTGTTATGGACTCTGGGAGCAGGTCAGCTCTTTACTAGAAAATACACCAAGAGCAGTGCTAATTGTACATATATCTCAGACAACTGCTTGACGGGAAAAAAAGATGGGGTGCAATTAATTCAGAAGCATAAGCTCTATGTTCTATCACCAGTCTTAGAAACCAAACAATCCTTTGCTTCTGCGGTTTCTTCAGTAAAATACTTTACTTATTTTGTCCTTGATTTGGAAAAGATCACTGTGTTATTCCCCCCCCAAATCTACATATTGGACTTCAGAGTATTTTCAAATTGGCAACAGAGCTTCCTGTGTATTATTGTATGGCACTCTTGATTAAACATATCCATGTCAGAAGCAAAAATTACTTCATGCAGTAATTTCGAAGTTTACTGGAATTTCACAGAAAAGATTGGAAACTGTAACATAATGATAGAACCATGGAATCATTAAGGTTGAAAAAGCCTTCCCAGACCCTCAAGTCCAACTGCTAACTCAGAACCACCATGTTCACCTCTAAATCATATTCCCAAGTGTCACATCCACACACCTTTTGAACACTTCCAGGAATGGTGATTCCACCACTTCCCTAGACAGTCTGTTCAAATGCCCGAGTACTCTTTCAGTGAAGAAATTTTTCCAAATATTCAATCCAAGCCTCCCCTGATGCAATTTGAGGCCATTTCCTCTCATCCTGTCACTTGTTTCTTGGGAGTAGAGATCGACCCCCACCTCACTACAACCTCCTTTCAGGTAGTTGTAGAGGGTGGTAAAGTCTCCCCTTAGTCTCCTTTTCTCCAGACTAACAATCCCTGCTCACTTGGCTACGATTAAGGCACAAAAACTGCTTGAACCATGCAGCTCTTCTAAGAGAATTGCATTCTTTTTCATATGGTTCCACAGGAGTATGTAGTGTCAATCAACTATATCTAATTCATGTTTATTTTCAGTGTACACCTCTAGACAATGAATAACTTGCACAAGCAAAACCACAATTGCAAACTCAAAATCAGCATTAACAGTCTGAACTGCAGGTAGCTAGTCGTAATCAGAATATATGTCTTTGAGTTCAACAGAAAGAGAAACAAGGGTAAAAGGACACTAACTTGCTTGAGATTTTGTCCGCTAATCACAACTTTATCACACACATCCTGCAATACAATACCCAAAAAGTTTCCTCAAAGGGGAAAATGGAATTTTTAATAAGGAGGAATGTTGAACAATCAAGGATAAACAATAAAAAATGTTGGACAACTTTCTGCACAGCTAGAGGAAAGCACAGATTATTGGAAAGTAAAAGCAAATGAACTTAGATGTGAAATACACCACACTCATTTAACTTCAACAAAAAATAGGAAATGATTTGGCAAAGGCTGTAAAACCAAGAGGAAAGTTTTGTTTTGCTTTGTTCTTTTCTTATTTTACTAGTCTTTGGTTTCTAGTTAATCCATTTGGTATTAAGTTCTTAAATTATTGCCTTGTACCTTTTTAATACCAAAGAATAAAAGTATGTTAGAGAGTTTTTTCACATATCATATGCCTGAAGTATTTGTTCAAGAAATATCTAAAAAAGCTTTGAAATAACTAAAATGAATCCCATATGGTTTGTTTAAATACACTAAAAGAGAACTTTTTTTCCTAATCTATGAACACATCTGTACTTTATAATAGTTTTGTATGTGTGTGATACCAGGCTGTTTTTCATACAAAATTGTTAGCCCAGCATTATATTATATATTCTTTAACTGTAGTAGTGCATTTCAAATTATTTTGTTGAAATTATCTTAAAATTGATGGCTTTCTTTTTGTTCTTTTTATGTTTGTGTTTAATTTTTTCCAATAATACTTGAAGATCAGCATGCATTAATAGCTGCAGGGCATAAAGAGACTAGAGGAAATTAGCTGTCACCCACAGCCAGTGATTCTGTGTTCTTATAAACATAAAGGGCTAAATTGTCTTTTATGTTGACCATGCATGCAGATCATGTCATTTTCATTAAAAATTAGACATCATGCATATACAGCACAGTTGTTGATGGAGATGTTTGAATTAATACAGTTTTAAAGCAAAGACTAAACTCCTTTTGCTTTTGTCCTATTCAAGTCTGGATGTTATTATTGAAATATACAGTTGTATATGAATTTAAATAGAATATTCAGTTAATTATTTTTTCATGTATTTACTATATTTGTGTAAATATTTTAGTATTCTGTGTTCATAGTATGAATTAAGTAATATATAAACTAATAAAGTCTGGTTTTAATAAACTTTCTATTACATTTATTTAGATTTATTTGTTACAGTCTGTTTTGGCCTTAAATTGATAATCAAATGTCAATTAACTGCTTAATAGTACAGACATATTAATAAGTTACTGTAATCAACCGTAATTGCCTTAAGCATTCGAGTAAGTGCTATAAGATTACTTTGCTTTGTATCAAATTGTAGCATGATTATATCTTTGCCTACACATCACTAGAGGGATGGTACCACGTAACACAGAATGTCCTCCAGCTCTGCTGTCTTCTGTTGATATTGTCAGTTTACTTTGTGTCATTCCTCCCCTAGTGTTTTCTTTGCCCAGCAGCTGATTACTTTGCTGGTAGTTGGTCCTTTAGAAACATCTTGTCCAAATTATCATCCTCGTTGTCTTGTGTCTGTCTAGAAAACATCTTTTACACCTCAAGGCATTAAAACATGCTTTCATTGATCAAACATTCTTATCATAGCACAAGAAACACTATATTAGCTGGATTAAACGTAAAAAAAAAAAGAAAATACACAGTGCTTGGTACTGACCTTTTCATTTCACTGTCCGTCTTTCACAGTGTAATTTGACCACAGATCATATTTAAATCTAAGTGAAGCTTTAGGTTTTATAACTATAGAACTGCTCCAGCATTGCCAGATCTCATAAATGATTAAGCCATTCTGTTTCATACAGAACTCTGCAATATTCTTGATTACATCCTGCCTTGAGGTTTTGTCAGTCAACACTCAAGCAACACAAATATGCATTTATAGAACTATTTTGGGAAGACAGAGTGATTTGGAGATTATATGGCAATGCATATACTCACCATTTATTGTACACTTCTTTTCCAAATTACACCATGCATATGCTTGATCTTAACATTCTAACAGATTCTAGGACAATATCTCATTAAAATTGTTACAATTAGTGCAAAGTGGACTATAAAAATGCACATTTTTACATAATCACCAGCACATCTACCTAGCTAGTTAAACACAGTTAGGAATTTCTACATTTTCTGAGGCAAAGGAAGTCTGTTGCTCTACTAGCCCTTTTAGCTTCTAGACTCCCAATAGGGTTTAATCAGTGTCCATGATCCTTACAAGTGGTACTTGAAGCAGCTTTTGACTTTTACTCAGTAGCATGGAGGTCATCAGACAAGGAACTCTCCACCTGACATCTGTACTTGCTCCAACTGTTTTCTAGAGGCAGAAGTTTACTGACTGACTGTCTTCATCAAAGCCAAATTAGAGAACCTTATTTGACTCCATCAGTTGCCTTTGCAAAAGTTATCCCACAGGAAGAAACAATTGTATACATTTGCATTGCAATAGGATATCTTAACCTAAAATATTTACATAACAATAAACTAAACCCATTATTTTTTCCTTCTATAAAGTACTTTTCAAATAAATATTAGGTCCTTATGCAGCTAAGGACTGGCTTATTTCATAATTCACACACGACAGAAAGGCAGCCCAATTACTAACTTTCTAACCTTCCAAGGGTAGCGTCCTGTCTAAATGTTCATGTCAGCCTGGCTGGCTCTTTTCTGGCTTGCTTTCTTTCTCTCTCTCAGGCTCTTTTCTTCTTTTCTCCTTTCCAGGCACTTAACAACAGTCTCTAAATCTTCAAAAGTTCAGTTTCTTTTAGTGTCGTTTATGCATATTCAGGATTTGGAAGAAAATAGGGTACTAATATTTTTTTTACTGTATAGAAAGCTACCTAACTCTTGACCTAAATCCCACACTTCTTGCTAGGGGAAAGGTGAATGAGTTAGCAAAAAATATTCCTCCAAGTCTGCAAGTAAAAAATATTATTAGCATAACAAAGTTCTAAAAATTACACAGTGGATAAAGTACTGCCAATATTTTTGTGTGATTTAGACTGTGTTCCTAATGTCTTTTCAAGACTAACCTTTGAGACATACAGGTTCTGTTGTTATAAAATGACTCATTTCATTAAATCCACAATATGAGGCATTGATGTAAATAAGGCAACATTTCAGTATTTGCATCTGTTTCATAATGAAGTTTCAATGTTAAGATCATTTTGATATATTAACTTTTACTTGTGAAAATAAAGGTGTAACATCATTCTAAATAAATTAGTATCTAATGAATGCACTGAATTCAATTTATACTTGGCATTCAGAGAAGATTGCTATAAGAAATTTTGATAAAATGACCTGAAATAAAACAGACATTCACCAAGTTTTAATTAAAAAAGTAATGTGAAGAAATGAACTTTTAGTCATGGAATCATAGAATGGTTTGGGTTGGAAGGCACCTTAAAGATCATTGAGCTCCAAACCTCCTGCCATGGGCAGGTTGCTCAGGCCACCATCCAGCCTGGCTTTGAACACTTCCAAGAATTGGAAGATGTCAAAATACATCAATACATTTTCTTTTCTGAGGAATCTTTGATAATATATGAAAACAGTGATGTAAACAACTTTAACATATGAGAAAAACTATGTATGATTAGAAATTACAGTCTTAACAACACATATTCTGTTGCAATATTGGAAGGTATTTCCACTGGGAACTGAAGATACGGTAAGTCTGAGGTTAATCTAAGGTATTTGGAACAGGGAAATGCCACTAGCCCTGTACTGTGAAACTGCTATCATTAAGATCTGGCCTATCTCAAACCCAGGTAGGAGTATTGTCAACAAAAGTGCTAAAAGGCAAATTGTCTAAATATGGAATACATTCATTCTCCACTGGTGGTAAACAAATATTAGCAATTTTTTTCCTTTTTCTTTTTAGGAAAAAAAAGACAGAACCCCACCAAGTTAATATTTTTCTTTTTGTCTGGGAAAGCTGGAAGTAGCAATCCAATAAAAATCAAAGGTCTGCCTCTGAGAGATTCCCTCCATCACCAAATCTTTACTCACATTGGGTTTGGCTACTTATGAATATGGAGGTCATTCTGACAGAAAGAGAGATAAATATCCACTAATATTTTAAAACTTCAGAAGTCAGCTTTTTTTCCCCAAAATATTTTGTGAGGCATTGGTTATGTGGCTACATGACCGACTAATGGCTTGCTTTCAACACCCAGGTATTTACTTGTAAAGTGTATTCTGGAAATAGTTGTGATCCTAGGTTAGAAATAGTTCTAACTAATATTTTCCGATGCTACATGTTATAACAAATAAACTTAGGAAAAGTCACAAAGATGTGAGAGAAGTGTCAAAATATTAGATATACTGTGAGGAACTCTGTTATTGTTATTATTTAGTTAGTCCTCCCTTAGGGTTCAAATTTGTCTTATATCTACTAAAAGGGACCTTTTCTACTCCTGTTTTCTCTCTGAGGCATAAAGACTGACCCATCACAAACATCTACTGTCATGGCTAATTGGAACTTTGATTGTTCATCTGTACAAACCTGAAAATATTGAACTACTTGGATATCAGTCTAACACTTCTGATGTTTCTGATGCTAAAAAAATACAGAAAAGTTTCTATTTTAACATTTTTCTTCCTTTAGAACAAAGACATTGCATTTGATAGGAAGGCACTATCAAACCATGGATTTAAATTTTACTGTCTCCAGAAAAATCTTCCCAAACTTCAAAAATTTACATACCTCTTAAAAATTAACATGCACTGCGTCATAGGTGAAAAAATAATACAAACTGAATGCTAGCAAGTGGAAGACAGTTGGATGTATGGGAACAGGGAGGAAGCAGACAATGCTCCAAACTGAACTTTGGCACTTTGGCAATTTTGCAGAAGCTTATCACTCATTAGTTGCAACTGGTAGGTGGTGATTGTAAACTTTGGAAACAGTTCACCTTGCTAATCAAAAGCATCACATTCTAAATCTTCCAATTAGCAAAGAGACATGAGATAGAACTATCCATTAAGAGACTGCTCATGCATTGCATTTCTGCATGTAGACTCTTTAGCCCAGAAAACCCATGGCCTAGGAATCAAAAGGATGGGTTTACAAAAGGAAGAACTGGCTGTAGAAAAAAAAAAAAGAGAGTCTGAAATAAGAAAGTGAAGGCCCTGGCAGGACAAAAGTTCATGGAATTTCAGTAAGACCCTGGACATCAGAGAAATGCCTGGAGATGAACATCACGGGACACAGAAAGATCTCTATTGGTGACATCCAAGATTGGAATGGTGAGCAGTTTCAGAGCAGGAACTGACACAACAAGCGGCTACCTCCTTGTAGGGATGGGAACTCAAGACCTTAGGAATGTAATTGAGACAAAGTGTGCTGTCAAGTGTAAAAGACTATCAAATCACGTAACAGTGCTAATCAATTTGGTTCTCAAATAAAACCCAGTAACTCTGGTAAGAAAGGAAGAAAGTATTCACCTATGGCATTAGTAACAGAGTTATCTTGAGTTTGGTGTTGGCTCTGCCTCTCTTGCAAAGTTGCTAAGGGCAACATGAAGTGGCTTCAAGTTGCTATGCGATGTTAGACAAGTTAATTGAACCAGGTTTTCAGAACATAATCCATAGTTATGTATTCTTCATTTGGGGAAGAAAAACATTAACATGTGATCTACAGGACTGACTAACTTGTGGGCCTGTGTACCAGGTGTATAAAGTCCAATGTAATGGTGGAGAGCCTTAAAAATCAGTTCTGAGGTCTCAAACCGGTCTTTTAAAATTACAGTGTATTTCTGACTTTAATTTCTTTTGTTCACCTTTGCAGAGGATTTGGTATATCTATCTTTGACCAAAATAGATGAAGCCACTTTATAGTGAATTCCCTAACAGTAAAACAACTTATCACTTCTGATCATAGGAAACACATTGGTTAACATTTTGAGTTACATATATGCAACATTAATGAGTAGCCACAGAAAAATCACCATGGAACTAACTCAGCCTTTGTGTCCTCAGAACAGAATGTGGGCAGTGTGCATTCAGTAAGGTCTATGGTCAACCAACAGCAGTGAGAATATAAAAGATGAAGAGTTTCATTCCCAAGGATTGTCTTGGACAACAAATAAAATGAGGCCACTGAGGGTGATTTAAGTATGTGATTCTATCATTAGGGTTTGCATGTTATTTTACACATGTTCATGTTACCTAACTCTTATATTTTCTAAATTTTGATTACTCTTCAATCTGAGCAACATTCTTTTAACATAAGTCTTGACTTTCGCGTAAATTTTGTTTGAAAAGGTTTTTGGTTTCAAAGTGCATGACAGATACTTCATTGCGTATTCCTGAAAACAGCATTCATGCTTTTGCTAATGGTCAGAGGTTACCACTTTACATTAAATGAGCATTAAATGACAGCCCTATACACAGCTTAGAAGTTTGTCTCTCTTCTGAGATTAATGGGTACCTCAGTTGTTCTTGCTTTACTTCTGATAGATCTTCAAGTCTTTCTAGTTGTGGACAAATATATACTTCTTGCTGCACCTGTGCCATCTGAGAAAGGTTATAACCTTTCTGATTTATGACTTCATTATAGCTCACAACACATTGTTCTGCCAGCTCCACTGTTCTTGTAATAGTTTACTAATCTATTTCAATAAAAATGTTCTAGATTGACGAATTAATTTCTAAGATTTAACCAGCTGAATTCTGACTGAAATGTGTGGAGGAAATGTGTGAGCATCTCCGTAGATAGTTTTGTCTGATGGTAGTCCAGAGTAGTACCTCTTCCAATAATACAGCAGCAGCAGAAAGATTGTGCTGTGTCTAGAGACTTGGACTACAAATTAAATTAGATTTAGACCTCCTTTAGACTGTGACTATGTAGGACATTAAAATAATTTACACTCAGTGAGAAAGCTGGAATATGAAGAGTGGCTGAGAGTGACCACTACATTTGCCTCTATCTCCTACATCTGGTAAATGTAGGAGCCCTTTTGGTGCTTGGGTCTGCAGACTTGACGTGGGCAGATCCCCAGTCTGCAGGCACAGCATTAGGCAACAAGTCTCAAGAGCAAGACATGTATTGCAGACAGTCTGTATCATATAATGTTCCGAGACTCATGACCAGACAGTATCTTAATGACCAGAGGTATTGCAATCCTAGAGGTTACGAAGCTTAAGCAGCTGCCTAACTTAGCTTTTGTTTGATCTGAACCCCACTGCATCACCCACTGAGTATATGAGTCTTGCCCTCAGCTTCAGATCCCACTGAGCTATATTTCTGTGAGGAAATCATGATAGAAACTCAAAATCATGAGATTATATATGAGGAATGTTATATCAAAAGTTTGCCTTTTGGCAGCTCTGCTGACCTTGATCTTTAATAAGACTTTTTATCAATACTCTGTCTTCGTAGTTCTTGCAATGTTAAACTAAAGCTTAAAAAATAGGACCACAATAAACTTTAAAGGTTAATAAAATGCCCATATAGCCAAGTGCTAGGGAGAAGTTATTATATCAGCTCATATGATTGCCATAGCTAATCCCTCTCAGGTGGTTCTATCTGAGGTACCTCTTTGCCTTCCATTTGCTTTATTCAAACACAGAATGAGATCCGGCCATGTGAAAGTGCAGCAAAATATTCATACAACTTCATAGGTCTAGGCAAAGTAATAAGGACTGATCCATTCAATTCAGATCAAGTTTGACCCTTCTTTTTTAGATTATGTGAAAAACTATTAGAAGTTGTCAGGTGAGAGAAGGCTTCTTCACTGTTTAGTTACGGTACTATAACCAAAAGAACCTCTCCAAGATGTAAGTCTGGAAGCTTCTGCAAACTAACAGCCTAGCTGAGAGGAATAGTTCCTGAAAGGAAAAAGGAAATTCAGTGTTCTTTCTCATGTAATCCTTAGCCTTCCCTGCCAAGACTTCCACTACAGTGCTCACTATCACTCCTTATGATACTGCTACTTATAACACAAGTCACTCAACAGCCATCAGAGAATAATTATTCTCATGTACACATGACAGATCTGAACTGGCAGCCATGACATGAAATTCGCTATCTTGTGTCACCAATCCCCCAAGCAGGCCATTTCTGACTACAAACTAATGACACTACTAAAGAAGGGGGGTGGGGAAAAAGGGTTTTTGTTATTATTTTTGTGGGTTTTTTTCTGAAAAACAAATTTCAGCACTTGGCTTATAAACCTCTGAAATCTCAGTTTATCATACGCAAATAACAATACTGCCTCATATGCAGTTAGGTTACCTCCTCTTTTTTTTTTTTTATCTATTTCAGTCACTGAGAAAGTGTTTATGACCATTTGTTTCCAAAGCATAGTGTCACATAGCAGTCATACTTTTCGTCAACTTAATTTATATTGCTCTGTGTCTTGGGCATAATCCATGGGACTCACACACAGCTGACCTAATAACACTGATAATAAAAATATTTCAGATATTTTTCAGATATGCTTCCTTTGGACGCCAGTCCATATACTGCCTCTATTAATCTGCACAAAAGAAAAAATGATTTTTTTATTGTAACACAACAGATCACAAAACACATATGATATTTCAGGCTCCATACGAAGTTCTTGCAGAATTATTCTTTGAAATTTATAAAAGGAAATCCAATTCTCTAAAATCTATTTATTTCATGTGTAGAAGTCAGCATAACTTCCCTTCTCCTTTGCCATTTATTTGCCTGGGAGAGATGAGTCTATTTTCTCCAGATTTTTTTTTTTTTTTTAACACAGCATTTTTGAAACAAAAATTGCAACTTGGTATATGTCTTTTCCCGTCTCTTTATGGTAATTATAGCTAATGAAACTGTTGGACTATATTGGGTTCTTTTCCTTTTTTTAAAACTTGTGTGGTCTACTGGAAAATAAGCGTTTATGTTGCACCAAAAATGTCATTTCACTGTTTTGATTGGGTCAGAATTATAATTTTTTTTTCTAGGGGTAATAAGAAAATTCAGCCCAAAACCATCATAATTATAGTAATAACCAAAAAATGCTTTACTTCAGCATTAAAATTCATCTTTGGCTGCTTTGTTCTGTAATAACTAGGTCATCAGTTTAGGTGCTCCTGCTTAAAATGCATTTAGCATCCATATGTATTCCCTCACCTAGAGGCTTGATATTTTTAATGAGATTATATCAAGGAATGTGAAGACTGGAGAGCAGTAACATCATTTTCATGTGTAATTCCCAGAACTCTGATCCATTTCAGGGAGGCAATTAAGACTGCTGACTACAATAAATGATACTAAGAGATTATAGACGGTTTTTTCTGCATGAATGCATAGTTTAAAAAATAATTTAGGTTTATTTAACATAAAAAACACCTCCAGAGGGGGGATTTTTTTTTTTTTCAATTTCAATGATTATAGGGAATATCTCTTCCATCATTTATCTGTGAGGATTCATGGTGTATTCTTACAATAAAGGATAACTCTAGGATGCTTTGATAAAATAGGTGTATTTTCATTTTATGTAATTTCCTTCATGTTGCTCATTTCAGAATGTCCACTTAATACTGGAGCAGTTGAGTGTCTGTGGTATGTATTGGGGGGGGCGAGGGGTGTGTGCGAGTTTATTTGGGAGGGTTTTTTTTCAATTTATTTTTTTTTTCTCAGTGGAGGGCAATAATCTGAAGTAGCATTTAGATCAAAAGCTTCATTGGGATTAACTCTTGTCTTTTTACTGCTGACCACGAAAACTACATACAGAATAATACAGAAGATTTGCTAAAAACAAATACATTGGAATCAAAAGTTTGTTGTCTTGAAGAGTTAATTCTAGCAGAGAGGTGACCTTTATCCCTACATACTCACTCATTTTTTTTTTTTTTATCAAACCTCTCCAAAGGGACTCATCATATGCGGGGCTCTATGAAGAGAAAAAGAAGAGCATTGTCCTTATCACCTCCTTCCAGAAAGTGGCAGAGTAATAGGACTTTGTAAGGCGAAATGAAGCCCAGTCTGATGGCTGCTGATTAAAAATTGACTCTGCCACATCAAAGAAGAGTTGAAGGTGAAAATGATGATCACTTCCCTCTCCCAGGGACCCTGCACCATTTCTTTTATTCAACCTTGAAAGGTTCTTTCTGAATAAGATAATATCCCTCGAGTCCATTCTGGCTAGGCGGCATGGGAAAATGTAGATCAGTATGCCTATTCTCTATGAAAAAATGGGATTTTGTTAATGACATAGCACTCTAAAGTGATGGCTTGTATGTGGTAAATGCTGAGAAATTAATTATAAAATGCCTTTTATACTATAGATCAAATTAATTGCTAGTATACATCTACTAAAAAGACCACTGTAAACGCAAGCGGCATTTTCTTCCTTGTTGCTGGAGATTCCTGTATTTGAAACACACTGCACCGTCTTTTCTGTTTTCACTTATTTTATAACAAAATTTTTAGTAGAAGTGCCATCAGTGAAATAATATCATTGAGGTATAAAATTTTACGATGGGACTAAAGCGTGTGAATATCTGGGTTTTGACAGATACATATATACAGAAAGAATGAGGCAGTCACTCAGGTATATGAACTATGCAGAGAATATATAGGCAGAGAAAGTAAGAAAATGCAAGTATATGCAGATACGAATGCCCAGAAAGACACACAGCTGTGATATAGTGCATTATACTTTATTTCCACTAGTTAATGTGTCTGTCAGGCAAAGGTAGGAAATTTACAGAGAAACTTGTGTGAAAAATGTTCCTCTCTATTTTAGGTTTTGCACTTATACCTTATGCCAGCAATTCTGGAGCAATGCATATCTTTTAATTCAGGGCAGTAATTGGTCGTGCATATATCTAAATAGACCAACAGGCACAGTGCTCAACAGACAACACAGCATCCCAAAATACATAGCTTGAGTAACAATAGCAAGAAAGGTCTTGCATGAAAAAGAGCTTGTACAAAAGAACAATTTTACGCATATGCCTACCCCTCCCTGCACTTCCCACTGATCTGCTGCTCTTGAGGATCTACAGAAAATGAGTAGAAGTAATGCTTCAGCCTGAAAATAGTGTGTTAAAACCTTGGTAAAAGTAGAATAATATAGTCACATAAAGAAAGGTTCATCCCATGACTGGCAATGCCCACAGTTTTCACGTGCACCAAATTATCTACATCTAAGTGTATCTATCTGTCAAATACATTTTAAAATAAAGATTTTCTGCAATAGGATAATGTATGCATTGAATGCTATAACGTGTTAAAGCTTTGCTGTATGTATGTTTGACATGTATGAATTACAGAGTTAAACATAAGTTATTTATTCATGTTGATGAATGACACAAATATCATTCTGTTGAGATTGGTGCAATTAGAACAAACAAGTGATTATGTCAGAACAATGGAAATAAAATGGTAATGACATCAAAACAGTGAGAATAACAATAACACCCTCCCCTCATCACTGTCATCTGTGTCTTCTGGTATTTCTTAAGAAGAAAAGATTTTGCTAAGACATTGCTTGCTCAGTATTTCTACTTTTATTTTCTGCTGTAACTATCCAGTTATCTACTCAATACAAGGTACAATCTACAGAAAAAATTGAAACTTTTTTTTCCAGTGGGATTTATTACAGAAGATATCCAATTTGAAAAATGCAGAGAATGAAGTACAGTGGAGAGAATTAATGATCAGAGCTTGTTTATTAGAGATTAAATTTGCTGTGCTAAGATAATGATTTTTACCTTAGTGAGTTTCCAATGTTTTAATAATCCTTACTGTAATGAATATGAGTTCATATTCTTAAAAATTCCTTCTCCCCCTTACTAATTTAATCAACATTTTAAAATGTTCAGATGTCCCAATCACCTAGGGCTACATTATTAGCACGGTACTTACTTTAAACTGCTTCTCTAAAATGATTGAAGAAAACAATTTATACAAGTGCTACCTTTAATAAGAATAGAAAAGCAAGCATAGCTTGTTGGCCTCATTAAGGTTAACTTTTGATCTTCAAGCTTTATAAATAGAATATATATCATACAGTTCAACAGTCTATCTTATGTACATATAAGCCCTACTAATGCTAATGTGGAAGTTGCATGCACATGTTAGGGGAGAAGGGACAACCATGAGTTATTTATAAAAGCAACAGATATTTAATAAGGCATATGTTAGATCAAGAAAGAAGTAACATTTTTTGTTGGGTCATTATGTTTCTATTACATGCTAAATGCAGTAGCTGCAAAACCTGGTTTTGCTTAATGAGCCCACCTGTGTGTGTGAGCAACTTGATGAGGCCTGGGTTATATAAGACCTGTGGATTTACAAAGGTGCTTCCCCACAAATCTGAGACACGCGGCCTTCTTTGTCACTGGCAATATAAGAGATAATACTGATAGGAGTATTGAAAAATCTTTTAAGCTATCAGCTGGCAGAATCACTTTTTAAATTCAAGCTTGTTTAAATATGGGCTGTGAAACAATTTGATTTCCAAAGGAATCAAATCAGAACATTTCAAAAGTCTGAGTGTTGTAGATGTATACCTGACCATGGGGAACTATTCCTTTAAATAAGTCAAATAATAAGCATAAACTAAATGAAGAGTGAGGACAAAGTAAAAAATTTAAATAACATCTGGAATACTTTTGCCAATTCTAATGTTTTTAGGTCTAAGGGCATTCTGGTCATGCTGGACTACTGCTGCTTTTGAATAAAATGTCCAGCCCACAGTATGCAATCCTTTGAAGGATAAAGTCATTCAGCACTTTACAGAATCAGATCTATTTTCAGGAAGAAAGTTGTTCAATATCCGTGTACAGGAAAGTTTATGTTCCTGTATAATTAATCCCTTGAGCTCTGAGGTAGAGTTTATACTGAGTTGATTTTATTTCTGGAAGAAGGTAGCCCCACTACCCTCTGACTTTGGGCGTTTTCTTTCCTGGAAAATATATACTGGAAATGTTTCTTTTGAAAATGTACACAAACCACATATGTTTTCAGGCCACCTGAAGTTGTATATTGAGGATTGTCCTGTTTTTGATTGGGATAAAGTTAATTTTCTTCCTTAGTAGCTGGTACAGTGCTGTGTTTTGGATTCAGTATGTAATAAAAATACACTTACAAAGTTTTGATCCAACTTCAGTTCAGTGGGACGACTCTACTTTTAGTGGCCATGGGATTAGCTCCAGAAGAGTAGAATGAACTTCCCTTTTATAGGATATGAATATATAAAGGTGACAGCCTCTCTGTGATTTATACATTGGAAAACACCACATTTGCCCCTGAAGCTGGTAAAGCAAGAGCCCTTTAAATCTTTGGTAGTTTGATTTCTAAATAAAGCCATTTTTTTCCAAGGAAATGGGAGCTTAAGTTTTTCAACTGGTTTAATTTTAACTACTGTCTCTGTTTTAGGATTCCATCATCATTCATCCTATTATATAACATTCATCACAGCACATTGAACTATCCACCATATTCCTTCCTCCTCATGCTCTCTTCCTTCAATCCAATGTAAGTAGAAGTCAGAAATGAGAAGTAACACAAGGTGAGCCAATGTTTAAGATGTTAAACAGAAGTTGTTTAATGAGCCCTTGGGAAACTCGCAAACATATGAAGGCTTAATATTTAAATAGACTAAAGAAGTTCAATGTGTATAACATAATATGTTATATAATAAGTCAGATTTGCAGGCTGTGCTTCATCACATTTGTCTGCCAAGTAGCTTGTCACCCTTATTTCATCATCAATTATTCATTTGCATTTTATTTTACTTTTTCCCAAACTGCTAAAATCAAATTTAGCTATTTGCTGAAATAATCTATTTTAGATTTTAGAATATTTTGATTTCAAGTTAAAAAAAAAATTAAATAATGCTAAGTAATCTTTTTTTAAAGCACTACTTTGTGCCAGGGAATGGTGAGGTTGTCATGACATTCATAGGTTTTTATAAATGCAAGCAATTGTCTGTACTGTCTGACTGCACTGAGACACCTGCAATACAGACAAAGTGGTTGAGCTGGGTACCCACAGTAATACCTTGCTGCATGCCTGTAAGACCTTTCTAGGTTTGTTGGTTTGCCTACCTGAACATAAGACTGCCATAGACTATAGAAAGCGTTATGTTCCTGCTGAGGTACCTCTGTGGCCATTCATTGCAGATTCTTGTTGAAGATGGGGAAGAGAGAAGATTAGAGGAAGAGCTTTATGAAACAAAGGAAACCGCTACAAATGTTCATATGCATTGCATATGCCTGAACTCACTGAAAAGAAAAAATCAGATATTTAGCTATTTTGATTGAATATAGGGAGCTGGGAGGAGTTTAGGTATTTTTTTCCTACCTGTACTTTTAAATTTATGTTTTCATTTTGTTAGAAGATACTACTAAATTAGATATAACTACATGATTAGCTGGATTAGAAAGCTATAACCAACACTGTGTGAAATATAGCAGGAAATATAGGATCAATAGGATCAGTCCTAGGCTGGTAAAAATCAATTTATGCATTAAAATATACACAACTCTGAACTGAAGCTGTACCAGTAGGATTTTGTTTTGGTTTTCTACCACCATCTGAGAAATTAGGTTGGTTTCTTTGTTGCTAGCAAGTGGTCTTCTACTGTACACAGATCATTTACAGTTATAAGATTTAACATAGTTTGGCACTCGAATGTGGACTAGGTAAAAGCTCAAGCTTGGTACTCATCTGCCTAAGACAGCTTTGTGTATGCAGCCTGGAAAACTGCAAAGATCTGAGAGCACACAGCTACAACACAGCTGTCTCACAGCAAGGCTGGAACACTTATGTCTGTGGGAATCAGTAGTTGCCATCTCTCGAAACCATAATTACAATCATCTAGTGGTGAGGACTGTGCTGTGTTACAGATGTCTCAACTGTCTTCATTAGAGAGGTTGGAATTGTGTCTCAGGAAAGCCATGGAATGACCACATTGTACAAGAAGAAAAATTCCCCCCCCGCCCCCCCCCGATCACTGTGTACAATGCAAATTGTTTCTGATTCTAGTTGCCCTTCTCTCAATCAGCCACAGACTACTGTAAAAACTGCAACTGCATCTGCAGATCTACTTGTGAAAAATGTCTGGAGTATGTTGTTGTTGTGTTGTTTTGGGGATTTTTTTTCTGCATGGCAGTGTGTGTCCCTTGAAGTTTTAACTCTTTTTTCAAGGCCAATTTTGAATTAATCTCCTTATTTCCAAGAGCAGTTCACTTCAAGTTTCAGAGTAAGAATATTTATTCCAGTCAGATAATCCATGCTGTAACAAAATGCTTTGAAAGTGTAAAAAAGACTGTGAAAATAAATTTTCTATAGCCATCGTTTTTACTACAAATTGTGTTCTCTAATAAATAAATTGTTGCCATGTGGTTTCACCCCTACATAACAAATTTGTGAGCAAGGACCCCATGCCAAGCAGACATAGCCATAAAAGCTGTGTCTAAACTTGTCTGTATTGTGTTTTCCAGCTAGGTTCCACTGTTCACTCAGGCAGCCTGCACAGCGCTGAATAGTGTGAATGCATTTAATTACAATCTGACATGTGTATTCCTGAGAAACAAAAGGCTGTGAACTGAGGGTGATGATTAACTGTTCTACCAGATAATTGCTTAAACTACTACTTATATTATGCTGCATTATCTCTTTTGAACAAAGTGATTATTGGCCCTTTGTGTAGCGATTATACAATGTAAGTGCAATCTTGCTGTTTCAAATGTTACAGTTTATGTTTAATGTACTTTTATTTGTAATGAGGGGTGCAACTTCAGATTTCTTTAAAGGCTTATTCTTACAAGTGAAAAAAAAAAAAGAAAAAAGCGTGCCTCAATTTCTCAGATTGTTCCAAGATTAAAACTTCTTTATGTGACTTGATGTCGCTAGAAAGGGCGACATCCTCTGTTTCTGAGGAGATTCATTGTTAAGCAACTACTGTAAAGTCCAGAGAAATTCCAGTAAAACAGGTAGTCTCCATTTTACAACAAAGAGGGAGGAGAAAGTACAGAAAACAAAGGTTTTTAAGAATACTGGAGAGGGAAAGGAAAATGGCAGTAAATGCAACAATAACAAGCTTTGGTCTTCAAAGTGATAGCCATATAATTGTAACCAATGAGGAGACTGAGTGCCCCCACAGTCAGTTTGCAGATGACATTATGCTGGGCAGGAATGTTGATCTCCTGGAGGGTAGGATGGCTCTGCAGAGAGGTATGGACAGACCGGATAGATGGGCTGAGGCCAGCTGTGTGAGATTATACAAAACAAAGTGCCAAGTCCTGCACTTGGGTCACAAAAACCCCATGCAGCACTACAGGCTTGAGGCAGAGTGGCTGGAAAGCTGCCCAGAGGAAAAGGACCTGGCAGTGCTGGTCAACAGCCAGCTGAACCTGAGCCAGTGTGTGCCCAGGTGGCAAAAAGGCCAATGGCATCCTGGCCTGGATCAGAAATAGTGTGACCAGCAGGACTAGGGAAGTGACTCTGTACTAAACACCAGTGAGATTGCACCTTGAATCTTGTGTTCAGTTCTGGGCCCTTCAAGAGAGACATGGAGGCACCAGACCGTGTCCAGAAAAGGGCACTGAAGCTGGGGAAGGCTCTGGAGTCTTATGAGGGACAGCTGAGGCAACTGGGCTTGGTTAGCCTGGAGAAAAGGAGCTGCAGGGGGGACCTTATTGCTCTCTACAACTACCTGAAAGGAGGTTGTAGCTATTTGGGGGTTGGTCTCTTCTCCGAAGTAACAAGCAAAAGGACAAGAGGAAATAGCTTCAAGTTGTATCAGGGGAGGTTCAGATTGAACACTAGGAAAAATTTCTTCACCAAAACAGTTGTCAAGCACTGGAATGGGCTGCCCAAGGAAGCAGTGGAGTCATCATCCCTGTAGGTATTTAAAAGACATTTAGTTGCGGCACCTGGGGACATGGTTTAGAGGTGAAGATGGCAGTGCTTGGTTAATGATTGAACTCAACGATATTAAAGGTCCATTTACTAATTGTACCACTCTCCACTCTTACCTTCTTTAACCTGAAAACTCATTTGACCTGTGCCAGGTTATCACCAGTGTAAACAGTCCTAACCTTTCCTGTTTTCTTCCATATTTTGTGATAGACACGATTTTAAGTGGAGTTCCGTACCACCTAATCTGTAACTGTTGTGCAAACACACAGATGCTTTCTGTCTTAAGCAATTCCCTACTCTGTTCATCACACTGTCTCTGACAAAGGAAAACTTATCTTCTCTCCTCCCCCACTATACCTGATACAGATACTCTCCTCAGGTCATAATACTCCCTGCAGACCAAAAAGATCCTTACTGTGTCCTGATTAGCACAAAATGGATACTACATGCTCTGAGAAAACAGACACTGTGTACTGTGCTCTAAGGACACATTATTATATATTGCAATAGAAAGTCAAAGGCTGAAGGCATTATTTCACAATCAAGATACCTTTTTGATCCCATGGGTGGCATGATTACTCAGCTACACACTGGCAGAAAAATCAACCTCTACTCATTAATTTTATTATACTTTTCAATTATATTTTTCTTAAAATGAGGTGCGTAAATCTTACTTGTCTGTGCTATATCCTGCCTTGTAATTTACCACTGAGATACCTATTAATATTTGTTAACACATTAAACAGCAGTAATGAGTACTTCTAGAAAGCACACAGTAAAAGGAAGGAAGATCAGCAAAAGGATCAGAAGTGAGAAGGTGAAAAAAAAAAACCACAGAAAAGAGAGTAATGACTGCAGTTATAATGAACTGTTCATGACCTTAAACTCTCCAGTTTTCAGATTCTTTTTAGCCTTCGAATTGTGCTGTGGTGCTTTTTGTTCTGTAGAGAAAATCCAGATGTGTGCCATCAGTTGTGTGCAGTTATCATTACTGAATGCCTATAAAGCCAATCTGAATCCATTTTTACTCACACTCAAATAAATTTTTGTAATAATAGAGAAATATATTCTTACAGGTAGTAAAACCTCTAGCTTCTCATCTCGTTCATGTCTCCTTTAATGTTTCATCCACATCTAAACTCCCAAAGAGCTTTGAAATTATGACTTAACCTCACATTACTCTCTGATTAATTCTTATTTTCTTTGAGTACACCTTTTCAAAAAGTAATTTCAGCTGAATTCAAAAAATTTCTTTGAACAAGGAAACATAGTTTCCTTGTTCATCGTTAAGCATTGATTACTATTCTGGCATCTATCCAATTAAAAAAAAGAGGCATAAATATATATTTGACTTCATTTTGCATCAACTAATGTTCACAGAATTGTTATTCCTGAGTTGCATATAAGTTCCACTCTCTAATGAAACGATTAATTAAAAATAATAGAGAATGTAAATATTATTTTCACTCTTCCCAGTTTGTGGGAGCATACCCCTTGGGACAACATACAAGGAACAGTCAGGGAACACACAGACTTATATGTTCTTCTTCAGTCTCGGTTTTCCTTTTAATAATTAAGTCTTTGGTTATGATGACTTCAAGACAAATCTTGCAAACACGAATTTGTGAAAACCAAGGCAGCAATATCTAGAATAGTTTGCCAAGAGCCTGAAAACAACAATTATGAAATATGTCATGTCTTCTTGAAAGGCTAGATTAGATGCAGAAAAGGTTCACAATAAAATGAAAAGGTGTATAAAGAGGATACAAAAACAGAACTTGACTAATTTTTCTTTTCCAAAGGCAAGATTGACTTTCAAAAGTTTTGAAAATAGTTCTTGCAAGCCAGATAATTGCTTGTAATGTATGGTTAGTAGACGAGAAACTGCAGAGAGGCAAAACTATTTAAAAATGGGCTTAAACTAGTGGTCTGAATAAGTAAGACTCTTAAACATTTAGGTCCATGTTCATACAGACTAGGGAATGAGATGCCGGAAAGCAGTGCCACGGAATGAGACCTGGAGGTCCTGGTAAACAGCAAGTTGAATATGAGTCAGCAGTGCCCTGGCAGCCAGGAGGGCCAACCGTGTCCTGAGGGTCATCAGGCAAAGCATCGCCAGCCGGTCGAAGGAAGTGATTCTTCCACTCTAGTCTGTGCTGGTGAGAACTGTGTGTATTCAACTTATCATCTTGAGTACTGTGTGTAATTTTGGGCACCACAATATAAAAGAGACATAAAGCTGTTAGAGAGTGTCCAAAGGAGGGTAACAAAGATGGTGAAGACCCTTGAGGGGAAGCTGTATGAGGAGCGGCTGAGGTCACTTGGTCTGTTGAGCCTGGAGAAGAGGAGACTGAGGGGAGACCTCATTGCAGTTACAACTTCCTCATGAGGGGAAGAGGAGGGGCAGACTCAAAGTGGGGATATTAATTAAATTTATTACTAACAGGATCAGAGCAGGAGAGTGAGAAGTAAAATAATCTTATAAACACCTTCCCCCTACCGCTCCCCCCTTCCAAGTTCTACCTCCTCATCCCCAGCGGTGCAGGGAGGGGAATGAGGGCTACAGTCAGTTGTTTCTACCACTGTTCAGGGAGAGGAGTCCTTCCCCCGCTCCCTGTGGGGTTCCTCCCACTGGAGACAGTTCTTCACAAACTTCTCCAGCATGAGTCCATCCCATAGGCAACAGTTCTTCACAAACTGCTTCAGCATGGCTCACTTTTCCATGGGGTGCAGTCCTTCAGGCACAGACTACTGAAGGCCACAAGTCCTAACAGGGAAAACCGGCTCCAGTGTGGGCTCCTCTCTCCCTGCCAGGACTCTGCTCCAGCAAAGGCCTCTCACGGGTTCACAACTCTACTTTGGGCATCTAGCTGCTCCAGCATGGGCTCCTTCATGGGCTGCACGTGGGTCTCTGCACTCCCGTGGTCCTCCATGGGCTGCAGGGGCACAGCTGCTTCACCATCCATTGCACCAAGAGCTGCAGGGGAACCTCAGCTCTGGTGCCTGGAGTACCTCCTCCCCCTCTTTCTGCTCTGCCCTTGGTGTCTACATGGTTGTTCCCATGTTCTCACTCCGCTCTGGCTGCAACTTTCATCTGCCCAGTAACTTTTTTTCCCCTTCTTAAATATGTTATCACAAAGGCATTACTATCATTCCTGAATGACGCTCTGCCTTGGCCAATGGTGGGTCCATCCTGGAGCTGGCTGGTATTGGCTCTACTGGATATGGGGGAAGCTTCTAGCAGCTTCTCACAAAAGTCACCCCTGTAGCCCCCCAACTACCAAAACCTGGCCACAGAAACTCAATGCAGACGGACAGATATTAGTCATAGAATAATAGAATGGTTTGGGTTGGAAGGGACCTTAAAGATCATCCAGCTCCAACTCTCCTGATATGAGCAGGGACACCTTCCACTAGACCAGGTTGCTCAGAGCCCCAACCAGCCTGACCTTGAACACTCCCAGGGATGGGGCATCCACAACTTCTCTGGGCAACCTGTTCCAGTGCTTCACCACCCTCCAGAAAAGAATTTCTTCTAACATCTAATCTAAACCTGCCCTCTTTCAGTTTAAAACAATTGCCCCTATCTGCCTCTATAAAAAGTCCCTCTCCCTCATTTTTTTAAGTCCCCCATAAGCACTGAAAAGCCACAATGAGGTCTCCCCGAAGCCTTCTCTTTTCCGTGCTGAACAAGCTCAGCTCCCTCAGCCTGTCTTCGTAGATACGTTCCAGATCATCTTTGTGGCACACTTCTGGACCTGCTCCATCGGGTCTATGTCTTTCTTGTGCTGAGGACCCCAGAGCCTGATGTAGTGGAGTCTCACAAAGGCCACGTAGAGAGGCAGAATCATCTCCTTCAACCTGCTAGCCAATTCTCTTTAGATGCAGGCCAGGATGCATTTGGCCTGTGCTGAAAGTGCATACTGGTGGCTCATGTCCAGCTTTTTATCCACAAGAATCCGTAAGTCCTTCTCTGCAGGGCTGCTCTCAATGACTTCTTCTCCCAGTCTGTACTCATATCTGGAATTGCCCCAACCCAAGTGCAGCACTTTGCACTTGCTCTCGTTGAACTTCATGTGGTTCTTGTGAGCCCACTTCTCAAGTTTGCCCAGGTCCCTCTGGATGGCATCCCTTCCTGTTGTTCTGTCAACTGACACTGGTCAGTTTTGTGTCATCTGCAAATTTGCTGAGGGTGCCCTTGATCCCACTCTGTGTGTCATTGATAAAGATACTGAAGAGCATCGTTCCCAAGACAAGAGTCCTGAGGGACACCACTCATCACAGGCCTCCACCTGGACACAGACCTGTTGCCACAACTCTGCCTACATCCATCCAGCCAATTCCTTATCCACTAAATAGTCCATTCATCAAATCCATTTCTCTCGAATTTGGAGATAAGGATGGCATGTAAGACCACATGAAAGGTCTGCATAGATATCTGTCAGTCTTCCCTTGTCAGCCATTAGTCTCTGGCTAAGAGATTGGTGCCATAATATGGATAGGTTCTCATCAAACTATTTCACCGTAGTTCTTTCTCTGGGCTTCTTGTTAGGTCCTTGTAGTCCTAAAATCGAACTAACACTTCATTCATTGTGGGGATTATACATTGTGCATTGTGTTTATGTGTATGCTCCAAAAATTTCAGAAATCACTGGGGTTGTGTTTCGAGCCATCAGAGTGGTGGTTTTGGACATGAATAAACCAATCACATATACTTTGTCACTGGGAGTGTTACAAAAGCAGGCAGGAGTTCTGAAGCATTCACAGCCTGCAGGATAGTGTTGGAAAAATACCTGGGGTGAAGGAAGCATAACCTGGTGCAGTTTTTCCATACTGTTTATTGGGCATGGACTTTGGGGCACATTACTTACAAAATCATGCCCTGGCATGAATTAATTCAAAAGCTGCAATTTGACATGGACCGTGGGTCTTCTAGGGAACAACATTAAGCATTGAGACATGCAGGCAGCCACTGATCCAGCACTTATAGAATCATATGTAACACCCCAGTGCCAGAACTATGAGCTTAAATGAGGGTTCTACTTTTAAAAACATACAAGGCTCCAAAAAGTCACCCACCAAATATTTTGAAGAGCCCTCAGTTCTTTAATACCTTGAGGTAGCATTAAGAGAATATGATGGACACGTTTTCTCAGGAGATACTTTTACTGATAATTTTAGAAAACATGGGAGAAAATAAGAGTACTTGGCAAAAGTTTAAAAGGGTAACATACAACCAAAACAAAGCATTCCACAAAGCATTGACGTAGCACATGCTAACCCACACAATTTAGCAAAATCCAACCCACCGGTTTTAAGTTACCCAAAATATTAAGAAAAGAGATTAAAAAAAGAAAAAGGAGAAAAGAAAGAGAAAAGATTTTAAGAGAACATAATAGTTACCACCAGAGAGTCCAGCAGAAGTCCAACTTCCATGAGGCAAGAAGCAGTTCTCAAGCCAACCATGTGCTGCTGCGTTTCTGTGCTCCGGCCCCCTGTGGCCACCCCTCCAGGCGGGACTTCTGGCCCACTGTCCACTCTGGGGCTCCAGGCTGGAGTGAGGGGTGGTGTAGCCAATCAGAGGCTGGCTTAGGGGTATCAGGATGCAAGGTGTGGGCATGTTGCCAGGCTGCCTTTTGACTGACAGCTACTCCAGGGTCACCTGGTGAGGTGGCATGGGTTGCCACGTGGGATAGGCCATTACCTCTCCTCTGAGATTTGACCTAAGCCCCTCTCCTCCCCCCAGGCACAGCTGAGTTCGTTCTGACCCAATAATATAATAATCCAGTGTCTCATATCATAGAATCATAGAATACACTGAGCTGGAAGAGACATATCAGGATCATCAAGTCCAACTCTTGACCCTATGCAGGATACCCCAAGAATCACACCATGTGGCTGAGAGCATTGTCCAAATGCTTCTTGAACTCTGCCACGCTTAGTGCTGTGACCGCTTCCCTTGGGAACCTCTTGAAGAGCTCAAACAGCCTCTGGGTGAAAAACATTTTCCTGATATCCAGCCTAAGCCTCCCCTGACACAACTTCATGCCATTTCATGGCAGTGAAGAGATCGCTACTTGTCCCTCCACATCCCCTCATGAGTTTGAGCTCGCTCTCTCACACTCTCCCATTTAACAAAATATGTGTAGGCAGTATGCCCATTTCTCAAAAATTGTTTCTCACTAGAATTTTAAATTGACCTTAAAAACATACTTGTAATTTGAATATCCTATAAGATTTTACTGCTAACGGAGAGGGATGTAAGGCAGAACCCTTAGTGATCGCAATATAACTTAAATGTCAAAGAGAGCTACTTTTAAAGATAAGTAAAGCAGTCATCTACCCCTCACTGTTGAGTCTGAGATGACAAGAGAAAATTCTTCACTTGCAAGAATATTTTCCCATAAAAAATTTGGAAATTGGCAAATGTGATCAATCTGTTTCTCCTAGCTTTCTATTAGGAGAATTAGGAAATCTACAAGAAAAGGAAGCAAAAGCTATTTTTCTTTATCTTAAAAAATAATCTAACCTCTAGAATTTCTTCCTGTTCATTAAAGAACCCCAGCCTTTGAAATATGAAATGTTTAATATTGTAACTATGTAAAAATATTTTAATTTTTTTGTTGATGTTCTTTAAGGTGCTTCAGAGGTGGTTGAACTTATTATAATAGATGTGGATATATTTATTCCCAAAACTACCAGAAGCTATGACAAAGCCTCAACAAATGTCAGCATTTTGTATCAAAGAAAGTTAAACAGTGGTTCTCTGAAGACAAAATTGCTTATCTGTCTGTAGATAATCCATTGACTATATCCTTATTAATAACCAAGATGGCAATGGTTGTTCAATGGTTCGGAGAGAACTGCTGTACAAAATCTATCCATAGAGTTAAATTATCCCATATTCCCCCACTTTAAAATCATCCTATTGGGAATAGTTTCTAGACCATGAAACCAACGGAGGCATCCTGAAACATTGTCAGAGAGCTCTCAGTAACACAGGCCAAAACCATTCAAGGCAATATACTGACTAGGGGATTACAGGATGGGAAGCAGGCCTTTGCTCTTTTGTTTACTCGTTATAAGCATGTGGGAAAAGAGGTGGGATAAAGTACCAGGGATTAGTCCTCCTGAAAAGATCCAGTCTTGCAGGAGCTTCAACAACATTAAAAGGAGTGTGAAGAATACACAGGCTCACTGGAATGCTTTTAATATTTAATAACGAAGGAATGAAAATAGACTGAGTCAAAAAGAAGAAGTATGAAAAAGTTAAAACAAAGTAAAATGTGGTAGAAGGCGAAAAAGAATGGAAAAAGATGATGCAGATGGATAACATGTATGTGTTACAAAGTTTCCATTGCAGTCTTTAGACAGACAGCATACATAAAACATTCTTGTCCCAAGTGAAAAAGTGAAATTCAGAGTATCCTTATTTGATGTTTTTTCAGTATATCTAGCTATAAAAACATCAAATGAAGTTAATGTTTCATTTGATGTTTTTAACATTACAACAATCACTGAGAAATGATGCATCAAGCTTTATTCATTTTATTACTTTATTAATTTATAAAGGGCCCATCTCAAGACAGAATCTGTGAGGCTGAATAAAAAAAAAAAGGAGCCAAATTGAGGTCAATACCTGAAGAGACCATGGGGGAAAAAAAAGCAAAAACTGTGTAAAAATTGAATTCTAAACATGGAGATTTTTTAGAAAAAATGGAAGAGCAAAACTGAATACCTAGATTCATACCTAGAAAGCTTGCATTGCATCTTTACAGTATCCAGAAGGTATTCTGGTCATTCTCTAAAGATTTGCCTGAAATGTACAGAAACCTAAGTAGTAAAACATTGGCTCAAAAAAAAAACCCCAAACAATCATAACCAGCTGACTCATTCCACTCTTTTTGAGGAAGACATACAATTGTTCAAATATCACAAAGAAAGACATGAAAATATGAAAATTCAAAAAAAAAAGGTACCTTTATACTTACATACATCCACATGTATACACATGCATGCTTACTTGCACACAGATGCACATCTTGAGATAAATGATGCTGAAGGGCTCAGTGATACTGAGATGTCAAGCACTCAAAAATCCTAAGACTCAAAAACAAACTGTGCCCTCTTGTCGATGTGAAGCTTTGTACTTGTCAATTACAACAAAATTTTTGATTAAGGATTCTGAATAACATTTTGTTTCTCAATTCTCCCTGCCCTACCACCCTCTTCCATGTCCATTGTAGGTCCAGCAATGCTCTGTTTGAGAGGTCGAGTTTTAACAGCTATTTTGCTGGGTAATGGGACCTAGCTGGCCAAGTGCAGTTTGGATGGGCAGCCAGACAAGGTATGCTGTTAAGGAGGGAAGCACACTGCAGTGCTATGTAAAATGTGTAGGCTTGGCAGTAAGCTGAGCACCATCCTCAGCAGTGATGAAGACTAGGCTTACAAGTCAGGAGATGACAATTGCACAAATGATGTAACAAAGTATGAACCGGAGGAAAAAGAGTTCTTTTGCAGAAACCTTGAAGTCTGCTTAAATAAAAATGTCTGCCAGACTTCTGTTTGGCTGATTTAATTTGTGTGTATATTTATTGATACATACATTTCAACGCAATACAGTGCTGAAAATATTTTCACATATAACTAGATGGTTGCAAACATCAGATGAAGAAAAATTCCTCACTTACACTTATTAAATGTTGGAGTGATCATAAAAGAATTAAAGGAAGGATTATACTAAAATGATGTCTTTACAAGCACATCTGAAAAACACCAATATTGATGTAATCTAACATTTATATTTATAGTTATACACTTAAAGCCAGCCATGCACAAAGTAGTTCATCTGACATTTTTCTCAGAACAGTGTGAGTGTAAAAACATAATTTTAAGATATTCCTACCTTTGACGGTTTTACTCTTAATCACAGCCTTAAAAACATCAAATGAGGTATAATTCTTCATTTGCAGATATTAAAAATTGCTGTAAGCATAAAAATATAATTTAAGGATGATTCTCTTTTGACCTTTTTTTTTTTAAAATTATCTGTGCTTTTCCCCCCTTCCTTAAAACATAGCGAAAAAGTTCTTTTAATGAGACTTTAAAGTTCTTAAATTCCCAAGTAAATTCCTGTGTGCACCAAGGTTTCAAAAAAGGCCAGTTATTTTGTATGTCTCATTTGAAGTCCATGATGAAAAAATGTTAGAGAAGTGCCTGTCAAACTGAATTCCCATCCCTGAAAATTAAACATCATTAACATGTTTCAAAAAAGCCAAAGATGTTGAAGCCATTTGATAATTGTGGAAATCTTCATCTTAGGCATGAACCACAGGGATAAGGGTCCAGTGCCTTTGGTGTGAAGGGAAAATGTTGAATCCCTACTGTTGGAGCTATTTCTTGGTTAACACAAAACTCTGTGCTATATAGGAAGGAGAACTCAGACAGGTAATGAACCCCATCCTCCATCTAGGCATAACACTGACCAGTTAAAAGAGCCAAACTTACATTTGTATTCCTTATCCGCGGATAGCTGTGCTCAGAGCAGGTCTTGACCTTGCTGCAACCCTTTAAGTAGACACCCATTAAAAGGCAGGAAACAAGGTCAGAAGGACAAGGTCAGCTGAAAACTGGCTGCCTGTAGAGAGCCAGCGCCATAATGTATCATGGGACCCAGGGGCCTGCAAGCTAATTTTTGGGACAACTTGTGGCAAAGGGTTATTGAACCGTGTGTGTTAAGGAAACTTCCCAGTCTGAGCATTCAGAAGATTCTGTGGCTGTCACACTCCCAGTGCCAGAGGCTTTAATTGCTGGGGCCAAAATACCTTCGCAGTGGGCAGCTCCAGTGAGCCGACTGGTGCCCTGCTTGACTCCCTACACACACTCACACACAGTCACACCAGGTTTCCTTACTGCTTTGACCCTACATTTCCCATAGCAGAGTCTCAGATGTCTAGTTCCGTAAAGCAATTTATTCACAGCACAGTAACACAGGAACAGCTTCAGCTGGTGCCTTGGAGGAGGACCCGCAACAAAGGAACCTCTGGGCTTTTATATACTCACAGTCTACCCATGCACAAGTCTCTCTCCTCCTCATGAGTCCTCTGCTCCTGCTGTGTCTCCCAGTGTCTGTCCAGGCAGTTCACGGCCTCCTATCTTGGGCTTCTACCCAGAGTTCAATATGCATCTCAATATGGATCTCGGTCTGCAGCTTGCAAACGAAGCTACCTGCACCAGATGTATTCTTCAACATGTGCTTGTAGAACAAACTGTAAATGCAGTCACATAGAGGCTCTTCCATTTGTCTTACTGAAAACTGCAGATGTTTCCTTACATATGTGCAGCCACTCTTAGGCATCAAAAGTGAAATTTCTTTAATTAGGAATTTAAATTCATGGCTCTTTCTGTCTCCATATGTAACTTAACTTTTCATATTTGTAAAGCAGCACCAATTAATGCTTTGGAAAATTACAAGAGTATATCTGTAGTATTGCATTTCTGACCACATGAATACCAAAATAATTCAGTTTTATTCATGTTCAAACAATGAGTACTAAGGGCAATAACAGTGATTATATAACTTTTGACAAAGTGTTACCAAACATTTAGGACATGCAATTCATCAGAATTTGAATCAATGACATCACATACACTCTGCTCTATTAAAACTACAGCATGAATTAATGTAACTGTTATTCACTCAACTTTTATTTAAATCAAATTTTAACAGTGCTGATGACATGCTTAAAGTATTCATTGCAGAAAGAAAGAGTTATGCTGGTTTTCTTTACCATATAGACTGAGGTGTTCTAAGAAAAATTTTTTGACAAATTGCACACATTTCTGCTGACATATGAGAACATCGAACTTATCTTTGAGAAGTTTTATCACGCTAAAATATAGCTTAAAACAACCTGCTTTATTAAACAACTCTTGGAAGCCCAATCTGACTTAATTCTCTGTTGGTTCTTTCTTTGTTGGTACACTGAGATTGAGAGGTGCACCTTGAAAGGCATGTCTTAAATGAAGAGAAATATCCCATTGTGTGAAGTTAGTAAACTGAAATATTGAAGAATTTAAAAAAGCACAAAAGAGTGGAGGATTTGGGAAAGACCAGAGGAAAACAGAGAACTGGTGCCCAGATTAGAAAGAAAAGTACATATGTGTAGGGAAATAAAAGAAAAAATGCCTTTTCAAATTCAGCACAGAAAGCCATCCACTGCCCTCAAGTGGTAGAGCCATAGTGTTCTAAGGCTGAAGGCACTTTTGGTTGGAATACTGACAAACACCAGCAGGAAAGATAGTAAGAAAACTGGAGAATGAGAAATCTGTACTGGTAGTATACCCCTTGCCACCCTGTTCTTAGAAATACTAGTGAACACTAAATGCATGGGATTTTGTATGACTTCTAAGTCTAAATGAATTTTTATATTCAAGACTCTTACTTCATCTTTGGCATTATTAATTTAAAGGTGTTTTGTGAATGTGGAAAAACTTACTCAGTATAAGTACCATTTGCTGAACTAAAGCCGGGAACTAACAGTGTTTATTTGAAATGCAAATGACGACTTGCCACTCAGAAATGTATGTTACATTTGACATTTGTCTCTAATCAAAGTCTCTATGAATAATGTAGTTTGATACCAATAGCCTCATTAAGCAAGGTTTCCCTTAATACCCTTTCTGATTGTAATCTCTTCATTATATTTCCTTTTCTCATTTCTCCTGACCCTACTCATCATTATCAATATGCTCAGGTCTTCAGTAGTGTTGCTAGTATCTATTTTACATTGAATAGGCCATTTCAGATGGGAATTAATAGCACTAATGTCCAGGTGTTCTTTAACTGCAGAACTTTCTTATCCCAACTATATTTTTCTTAGGAACTGTAGGTATTCTGCCTCTCATGACTAGAGTTCACTTGGTTGGGTTACAAGTGAAAATGAATTTATTGTTTTAGTCCTAGTCTTCATTTGAGCATATGAAGAAACAATTGCACCATTTTACATGATTTTCAGTTTCTCTTGCTTTGGGACTGAAATAGTGGAGCTGTGATGGGTCAAGACTGAGCTGCACTGGCTGAGCTACGTGAGAGATGCTTTCACAATGTTTTCATGAACATTTGTCACAGATCAGGACACCTCATTTGCAAACACTAGACGGGCACACGAGTTAAAGATATAAGACAGTGGTTACTATGAATCCTGTACTCTGTCCGGATTTGCTGTAAATACAATGCACCCCCTAAAAAACTGGGGGTATGTTTTAGGAAAATAACAGGTTTCACTGTGGGAAATACCAATGTCCCAAAGGCAGTGCATAACAAAGAGTTTCCATTTCAGTTTGGGATCAGGTTCCATTCATTTTCCTCTTTCATAACCACAGTAGGCGTAAAAAGTAGAGCTGATCCAGAGATTCCTCCATAAAGTGCTGTTGCCAGTTACCAATTTTCAATAAATCACCATTAAATTGTCCCATAATTTTTCTGCCCTTCCTTTCCCAGAAAGCTGATTACTCTGTTGTGTTTTCTGTGATTAGAGGAAGAGCTGATCTTTGAATTTCTTTAAGACTAAGTTGAGGGAGCCCTCTTGAAATGTAAAGAGAATCTCTCCTTTCATGGAGTGAAAAACAAAAGTAAGTCTATAATTTTTTTTTCCTTTTTGTGAGATATAAGTGTTGATATAAGCTGAAAAGCAAGGTCAAAAGGGAAGGCAGCCAAACTCCATCTTGGCGGGGAAATGAAGATCAGAGGATCCAGAGAGCTCACCTAGTAGATGTTGCGTATGTGGGGCATTTTTCACCATAAAATGAGCCTGTATTCTTAAAAAATCATGTTGCTGCCCCTACCAAGTATCTGTCAAGATTTTTAGTAACTGTAAGTTAGAATCAGTTACAGGCATGGAAAGAGTCTTCAAAAAACTCTATTGCAGGCACAGCCGAAATCACATTATTTCTGCAAATATATGACCAAGAGTTTTATAAATCTACCCCACATCCCACCCAACCTCATTTTCCCCCAGCTAGAATCAGGAAGTGAAAATCAGGAAATGTGCTTTTCCTAGTCCTTCTCAAGCAATGACTCGGGAAATTTCACCAAGTCTCCCTCTGCACATGTCCATTCCCAGCCAGTAGTTCTCAGGATTTTATAGTGTACCCCAAGGAGGGATCTGAAGAGCCATCCAGATGGAATGTGTTGAGTCTAGGCAGAGAGGTTGTCTACTAAGATGAACCTTTCCATACGCACAAAGGAAGCCAATGCTTTGTGTGTTTTGCTTCTGAGAAGAGAGCAAAGTGGGTATTAATGTGGCAGGTCCTGTAGCTACCATGAGGGTGGAGAGGAAGGGAGAGAAAGGAGAAAAGGGAGAGAAGGAAGAGAGGGAAGGCACAAAGGAAAAAAGGAGGAAAGGGAGGGAGGGAGGGAGGAAGGAAATCATAAAATTTTTCACAGAATACCAAGGAGGACTTCAGCAGTTGATGTCTGTTCAAATGGGTATTCTTGGGGAGTGAAGAGAAAGAAGCATGGAGTGTTCCAGCAACCGGGGTAATCTTGATGTAGTTGAGTGACACAAAAATCTGCACCTGAACTGAATCTCTCATGTGATATTACAATGCCAATATTAATCAAAATACTGAGATTTTTCAGATTAAAGATTTTGCTGGAAAGTCAATGTTTTCATAGAGTCCAAAAGAATTAAAAAATGTTACCCATGTTTGCATTTGGAGGGCAGGAGCTAGCAAGACAATCCTTTCTTCATTTTTTAGGACTGGTTCTACTATCATATCCCCAAGAGATTTTCTTATATATGATAACAGCTTTATTGTTGCATGACTTTTATTTAATCACTGAAAAATAATTTACAAAGGTTAGGAATGATAGCTATGAATCACATCACTACTGATTATACAGCATTTTTGAAGATTGGTCTATTCTCCTTCCAGTAAGCATCTGTATCTTACATTAGCTTTAATGGAACTTAAATTTGTGCATCAAGTGGAGAAGAAAGCCGTCTGGGTGGTTATAGATGCATGACCTTGAGCCTTGTGACTCACAATGCAATCTGCATGCAGCGGTATTAGACAGTATCTGTCAGCATGTGTCAGGTCTGATTGTTTAAACATTACTTTGTCACCCACACACACATGCACAAATTTTATCCAATTTCAAATTAAATATTAAACTGACCTTTTAAAGAGGAACTACTGTAGAATTTAAATAAACTTTATTGTGCTTCTTTTTACAATTAAAAAACTATAATGAGAAAAATTAATCTCTGGTGTAACTTAACTGGATTCCTGGGCACTGTGTCAGGGACAATTTTTACCAGAATAATTAGAACTTGCAGTCCAGATTTCTGTTCACTGAAAATATAATAAGTAATCACCTTGAGCCCACTCTCCTGTAATACCAGTACAATTCCCATTGCAATAACAGTAACGCAAGTTGCATCAATGTAACAGAAGAATATTTGACGTATGTAGAAGACAAATAGATTTTTGTAAGGTAAATGTGTTTACCATATCAGAACTGAAAAAAAAAATTGTAGTCAGTCAGCTGAGAGTGACATTGTCAGCAGGAGAGGGAAGCACGCAAGTTTTGCCATTTTAGTAGCATGCTAATTAAAAGAACTTCTCAATTCTTCAAACTTTGAGGGTATTTTTGTTCCACCTGGGAATGAGCCAGTTTGTTCTCATTATATCTTCCATCAATCATTTCTGGTCTCAATAAGCCCTGTCAGTACCTCTGGTCAGCAGCATGCAACGATCACACAACCAGTACTTCATCTACTGAACTTGTGTCTTTAGGGAGATGGTGGACCACTGCTGCAGGGCTGGAGGGGGCTCTTCAGCAGGGCCCTGTAGCTGGATGCAAGCTCAGGTGACTGGTTTCATAGCAAAACACAGAAACCATTTCTCCCTGAGCCCTGCTGCCTCTGCTGCCACTTCTGCTCATGGAGGGGATCCTGCAGGTGCTAAACTTGCTGATTAAATGACTAATTAAATAATCAGTGGAATTAAGTAAATGTTTACAATGAATAAGTTAGCTGACAAATATCCTCTCTCCTTTTCTGAATTTTCCATGACCGATTCATAATTATCTTGATATTTATATATTGTTCAAAAATTTATGCTGAGTAGCTGCTGCAAATAATTGTATTCTAGAGTTCTGAAAAATATTTTTTTTTTCATAAAATTGATTTTGTAAATGGCTCATGCTTCATGCTTTTTCTCCTGTGTAGGTTAGCATACATGAAGTCAGATATCCAACGTTAATACTGTTTGATGTGATTTTAACATTTCTTATTTGTCTATCACTTCTTACTAATAATTTAATCTAATGAAATGCTCACAAAAGAAGGTTGTAACTGGCACAGGGCTTTCAGTGTTTTTCTTTAGGTTTCATTTTTTTTACACAAGGTAACATTGGCAGAATATTTTTATGATGCCCATCATAATTTGTTAACTAATCAAAACTTAATCATATTATAAAGTGACAGTAATTAATTTTTGAGAAAAACTATTTTGTTATGTATTGTCTCTGATTTCATGATACTTACTTATCTTTGGCCATTGAGTTCCACCTCTTTTTTATCTGCTACATTGTCTTGGGAAACTAGGATGTCATAGGACGTACATTGACAACTCCAGTTCTCCCTGGTGACTCTGAAGAAAAGTTTGGCCTTCTTTCAGCTGGTTCTCATGATAGACCCAAAAGCAACCATTGTTTGAAAAAAATCCTCCGTAATCAGTAAAATACACTTTCATTAATTATGTCATATGCATGAGTTTAACATTCTGCTTAATTTAGAAAGCATGTCCCAGCCACGTGGACCAGGTTAGAGGAAATACAGCGGCACAGACATCAGACTGCAACCATAGTGCTTGCAAATTATTATGCACATTCATGAAAAACACTCTATCCATGTTTTAAAAGCTCACTTTTTATTCATCTGAAGGTGTTTTTAAGTGGGTATTCAATACCACTGCTTACAGTAGTAACTTAATCTGTGACCCTGCAGTGAGCTCTGTACAGGCAGGCAGGAACCAGTGGGGCCCCACCAGAGCCCCTTCCTCTTAAACTCACGGCAGGATCAGGCCATAGATTTTAACAACCTGAGATAGAGTCTGTGTCTTTTATGTTTTGTGGCTACTTTGTACATTTTGACTACTAGGGGAAATAAATATTAAATTACTGTACATACATACTGCCTATAGAAAAGAGACAAGGATGATCTGGTCTGTATATAATAGCTATACTCAGACACAGAGAACATATAGTGGGTTTTGTTACAATATTTGCGTTGTACCCTGAAGGAAAAAAAAAATTATTGAAATCCAGACATTCTGAGTTATAGAATTGAAAAACAAGCTGGTGTTATGACAGTTTTGAAATGGGTCTGCTTTTGCCAGCCAGTTATGTGCTTTAAAGAGCCTTTAGCTGATTTATGCAGTTCTTGTCCCAAAACTGCTGTATTGTATTACTTCAGTATTTTATCCCTAATCGTTTAAAGAAGGTTTGATCTTACATCAGTAGTACTCAAAAAATATTAAAATCAAAGAGATTTCTTTTCAAAGAATTTATGCAAAACAAACCTTATATTTTTCCTGATCTCAAAGATTAAAATAAAAAAATAGGAAAAAAAAAGAAGGAAAAAAAGAAAAAAATTACTTCTATAGCACAAACTCCAGATAGTTATGGTAGCTGTTGCATATTCTAAAAGCTCAGAAGGGAAAAAGAGTTTCTTTAAATGTAAACTGCTGAAGTCTTGGAGCTTTCATGACAAAATAGCTTCTGGTCACAGACAAAAAGCAGAAATGAGGATTAGCAGAATTTAGAAGTGTTATCACTTATCTTTTTTTAATGCATTCATGTTAACTGCCACTACTTCAAGTGAGTAAACAGGAAGCTTTTCTCTGCAGTGGGACCCTTAAAAGTACAATTTAATAGTTCTTTTCTTCTCTTTACTTAGCTGTGTGTTACACAAGACTTTTATGAGTTCAATATGTACAGTATCTGTTGACACTTTGTATATAAACAAAAATGATTTCATTTAGAAACAGGGGAATTAAACTACCCATAATGAAAAACAATTGTTCTAAAATGCTGTCAATTTGGATTGTGGAAGAACTTTCAAGGATTGATCATGTAAAGTGCAGAGAAACTTCAATTTTTACTGACATCACTGCTTTACAGAAGCAACTCTTAGATGAAATAACACATTGTTTTTAAATACATCTTTGAGTTTCCAGTTCTGAGGCTCATGATGATGCATGAAAATGTTCTTCTTTCCTTTTCCAGCTTTGGAGGAGATAAAGGAGATCTAACTGGCCATTTTTAGTCACTAATATAATGGGTTGAATATGATAGCAGTTTTCCTACATACATGGAGCTTGTACAACCTATGTTATTGTGCTGGGCTGACCCTGGCTAGGCACCATGTGCCCACCAAAGCCTCTCTAACACTCTCCTCCTCAGCTGAGCATGGGAGAAAGAAGACAACAAAAAGCTCATGGGTTGTGACAAGGGCAGGGAGAGATGACCAGATACCATCGCGGGCAAAACAGACTCAATTTGGGGTAATTATTTGAATTTATTACCAATCAAATCAGAACAAAGTATTGAGAAATAAAACCAAATCTTAAAAACACCTTCCCTCTATTCCACTCTTCTTCCTGGGCTTAACTTCACTCTCGAATTCTCTCCCTCCTCTTCCTCTGCAGCACAGGGGGATGCGGAATGAGTGTTGTGCTTAGTTCATCGTATGTTGGCTCTGCCACTCCTTCCTCCCCAGGGGGAGGACACCTCACACTCTTTCTCTGCTCCAACATAAGCTCCCTCCCACTGGAGACAGTCTTCTATGAGCTGCTTCAGTGTGAGTCGTGCTTAATGAACTGCTCCCTTTCATGCGATGCAGTCCTTTAGGAACAGACTGCTCCAGCATGGGTTTCCCACAGGGTCAAAACCTTCTTTGGGAATCCACCTGCTCCAATGTGGGGTCCTCCATGGCATGCAGGTGAATATCTGCTTCACCATGGACTTCCATGATCTGCAGGGGCACAGCTGCCTCACAATTGTCTTCACCACAGGCTACAGGGAGGTCTCTACTTTGGGGCCTGGAGCATGTGCTCTCCCTCCTTCTTCACTGACCTTGGTGTCTGCAGAGTTGTTTTTCTCACACATCTCACTCCTCTCTTAACTCTATTAGATCACTCCTCTTCTTATATCTGTTATCCCAGAAGTGCTACCACAGTCACTGACAGGCTTAGCCTCAGCCAGTGGTGGGTCCCACTTGGAGTCAGCTGGTATTGGCTCTGTTGGACATGGCAACTTCCCACAGAAGCACCACTCCCGCAAAGCCTCCGTGCTACCAAAACCCTGCCACACAAACCCAACACAGTCATACATGACTATCTGTATTTTTTCCAATCTGCTGATTCACATATATCTGCATTAATTCAGTACAATCCTTATAGTGAAGATAATTAACTTACACTTCATTACTGCTCACTCCTTCATTATTGCTCTGAAGAATGGCATGCGGAAAAATCCCTTAGAAGAACATAGAATAACTAATTTCTCTCCATTAATAGTCTATAGCCCCCCTGCAAAAATAAAATGCACATATTTAGGATAGATAATTCAAATAAATTGTTATGGGAGATGAGAAATGTACTACCAAAACAAAAATTTATTTCAGTTATCCATTCAGTTGTCTTGAAACATGAGCTCCAGACCTCTTCAATTCAGTGTCCATGGTTCAACCAAAACTACCCAAAGCTGTTCATGAGACCCCTCCAAATGGGGTGCCTACTCCTGCTGCTTCTCAAACAAGTTTTTCTACCACTCTTTCCTGTGGTAGTTCAGTATTTTGTAATTAAAGCTAGTGGAGAAGTTCATGCCATTCTGGCTACTGCATCAGAGATTATTGTCCTTAAATGTAGGCATTATTTACCCTTGAATCTTACTTTTAGATATTTATTTGTATTGAAAAGAGTTGCAAAAACTTAAAAATAAACCCAAACCAATCAACAATTCTCTGACCTTGCCCTATGACCCTGAGAGGTTAAGACTTATAATGATACAGATCAATTTCATCTTTGAATTTCAGAATGGTTAAGTAAAATCTTTGGGAAAGGTGGAACTACATGCAAAATTTAAACACAAAGTATCTAAATTTATTCACAGCCAGTTGTTTTTAAGAAGTGCCTTCGGATCTTTCTGTCAGGAAAAAAAAATCTATGTGTGGAGAGCAAATGAAAAGAACAAAACAACAAGACCAAGAAATATGTCTTGTGCAACTGTCAGTTTTAAAAGATTGCTCCACTTATGAAGAAAGAAATATGACAATATTTTTATAATACTGTTTATGTTACACCCTCGACAGCATTTCCCAATGGCAAATATGAGTAAGCATTCTTCCCTTTGGCACACAGATTAGATGTTCAACAGTAGCAAAAGTCAGCAGCATAACTGGAGCTAGACCTGAGTTCTTAGTGTTAAAATCCAGAACACACAATGTTGCAGATTTTGTTCTTATTCTCATAGTGGGGTCAAGAGGGATATATGTGCAGGGACCTCCAACTTGAGTGTTTTCTGTCTTCCCTCTCAGATACTGCTTCAGTGAGAGCCAATGTGCCCACAGTCTACTAAGACGAAGCTATACTCCAAGTATTTATTGGAGAACTGAATGTAGGGCATTTGGCTCCATGCACATTTGATATGTTCTTAGCATTTTATCAAGAGAATTAGAGCTTGTGTGAAGATGTGCATCTGATTTCTCCCCTTGCAGAAAGATGTAGGATTCTGGTGTAGGTCTTGTAGGTTAGACATGAAGTTTCACTGAGTGTCATACCATCCATGGTACAAGGTTCATGTCTGGAAAAACATGTGCTAATTTCCTGCCCAGAAGAAGTACTTGAGAATTATATACCTTGAATGGACATAGACATGCAGCATACTTCTTAAGCTTGCATGTTTGTCTGTCCATGTGTAAAATTTCCCTTTGTTCAGCTCATTTAGTTGCCTGTAGTATGGAGAAGAGAGTGTGCTACCCATTAACATAAGCCCCTGTGAGGTGTGCAGTATCCTCACCTTGTGGTCAAATGAAGGGAAATAAGGATACCTGTGCCTTCAGTCATTTCTAAATGTTGTGTAGCTGGGGAAAACTGGATAGGAACTAGGAGAATAACCGATTCCTACTGTTTCTTGGACAACCTTCCAAGTTTTGTTGCATGCTGATTGATCATGGACTCATTTCTAAGTAAAACAGAAATACAATAGTTCAGCTTTTAAACTGGGTGAAAAATTAACAATTCAAACCAAGCCAGACATTTAATGATGATAATAATTTTTATTACTCAGTTAATTGCTCCCTTTTAACACACTGTTTATCATTTTCAGGGTGTTTTGTGAACATCAGTCACAATTCCAAGTCAAAATATCAGTGAAAGACACCGGACTTCCTATTCTGGAAGCTTATATATGTGTTTGTTTCAGAGCTACAGACTCTCTCTTTTATTTTTTTGCTGATAACATGCCTTTTTTAAATTCAAAGAAAGATCCTAATGATCTTCTGCTTTCTGAAGGGGATTCTGGAAAATGGGGATAGCCATGAAGATGCTGAGCTATAATGCAGTGTACACAAAGAACATTCATTTCATAACATAAGAGCAAAAGAGTTAATGAGTTTGTGGTGCATTTGGCTTTCCAAACAGCACTGAGAGTCAGTGACTACCATTTCCTTTTGAACCTGTTGTCGTGGAATTTTGGTGCTGAAAAAATCTCCAGAGCAGTTAATTAGGGGTGACATAAGAAAGAGTTTATTTTGCCAAGGCTAAGATGTTACAAGACGCGCACAGGCCCTGCCTGAGATGTTACATTTTATAATACCATCCATCCAATCCCAGATGTGTCCACCCTGTGGCCTTTATTCTGGTCTGCCCTGGGTCCACCCCCTGAGAATTGAGTCGGGGGGCTTTCGGGACCCCCTGTTCATCCCATCTTCCTCTCCCTCAGAGCACAAAGGGTACACAGTTATCCAATTTTTGACCGTATTCTGTGGTTTAGGCCCTGATATGCTGTTCTGCCAACAATCTAGGCCTTACCTTGACAAAAGACTAAACATTTCTGCTATATTCAGGGGTATGAGTGATATAGGGAGCATAGAATGGGTAAGAGGGTTAAGGAATGTGTAAACAAGGGTGCTAGAGAGAAAGGGAAAGGGACAAGGGACAAAGGAGGGAAGGATACTGCTTTTAAAATCTACTTCCACTACTTATAAAACTTACAAGTCTTACAAATATTAGAAAAATAAAAAAAACATTAGGGGCTTAAGGCATCAAACCTCTAGTCCAGGTTATGTGTTGCATTGCAGCACATCAGCTTTTTTGCAATCATATTGATACTGCACAGAAGGAGTCCCATGTTTGAAACTTGAGACAGAGGGTTCTCACCCTGCCAAGAGTTCACTGCAGCTACTTCACAGAGCTGTGAGCCTCAGCTGCCTTAAATGACAGCCTGCTATGGAGCTGCTCCTGCCAGGGCTGGATCCTCAGTTAATTCAGGTAACTTGAAAGGCCACATAACTGGAATCCCTAAAGCAATTCATCTTAGTTTTGACTCAGTGGAAGTGGATTGAAGAGGGTGCTACATGATGCGTTTATGCCTCTTCTATTTACTCACTGAGTTCTTGGTTGCCAGTCTCCTTGAACAGCAAGGATTCAGTGGGCACGGCCAAGGTGGGGAAAAGGCAAGGACTGGCCAGTCATCCTGGCTGCTATGTCAGCTCTGTGATGCAGTCCCAAGTGCTCTTCCCAGTCTTGACCACGGCTTTCCAGCAATTTCTGCTAATGATTCCTGCCTGCCTCTGATTCCTGCCCCTGCCCTTTCTCAGTACCAGATTGTTTGTCCTGCACTGCTGCACTTTTCCCCCACTGTTCATTCTGACCTTAGTGAATTATTTGTTTTCTGACTACAGTCTGGTTTCTGACTATGGTTTAACCTAGCCCTTTGGTTTGCGATAAATCTCCATAAGTCAGATGGTTGACTTGATATTACAGTTAACATGCCTTCTTTCTCTGGTATCTTGGGCGTGTTAAGGGCTACTACCTACATTCTAGTTATTTCTTCTAACATCAGCAAATATTCTCCATATCCATAGAGAAAGGAGAAAGACTAGCTTTGCTTCATTTTCTCACCCCACAAAAAAAAAATCTCTATTTGATATTAAGAAGTCTTTTTCCTAGTACAAGATTAGATAATTGTTGGGATGAAATACAGGCCATAAGGGGTTTCTAAGGTCTAAGTCTAGCCACTCTTGGTCTTCCACAAAAGCAGAGAAATGGAATACCTGTCTTATAGAGGTCACCTTCATCTCAAAATTTCAGTGATTGTTTTCAATACATCGTACCTGAGGGCAAATCTCTGTACATCATTAAGCAGTAATGAAGAAGAGAGACAGTGATGTATGAATGGTATCACAAAATTGCTCTGTCTAAAACTGAAGCAAATATGCTTTCTGACATATGTTGCTTCTTATATATTTATAAGAACTTCAGGTTTTATTATGAATTTCCATGCACCTATCTTAAAAGAGCAAAGATTCTCTAGCAACTGTTAAAAGCACAAGGAAAGGCATAGAAAAGAATCTGAGTGCTCCATATTACTTCATGTCTATACATACCCTTTCCATCGACCATCAGATCTTTCTGGATCTGAGTCAGCTATGGTCTGGAAGCCATTTAGCTGTATTCACATCCTGCTTGAACTAACGTGATCTGTTGGTGTCATGCTAACACAACTAGTTTGTATTGTTTGGCCACAATGCTGTGTCAATGGAGTTGTTTTTTACATCTAATCACAGTAATGTGCCGTGAATCACAGTCACTGAATTTTAATACCTCACAGGTTTTGTAATACCTTGAGCCAATAGGAGCCTGATTTCCAGAATGCTGATCATCCAACACCCAAGGAGCGCAAAATGAAAAAGTAAAGTCTAGTCTGCAGGTCTCTACCGCATCAGATATCATATATGAGCAGAGCAAACAATACGTCCTGATGACATTAAGTTAAATAATGTTTATAAAATATGCTGAAATAATCAAATGGATAGCACTGTGTCTGTATTGGACCTTCATAATGAAGTGTAATCACAAGTTACCATTTTTTCTATATATTTATGTCTGATTTTTCCCTTTCTCAGAAACAAAGAAAAGAGAGTTTGTTTTCATTTGTATCTGCTGTTTTACTGATTTGAATTATTTCTAATTCTGAACAAGATGCAGAATTATAATTTGCTATCTCCCAGCTGATTATGTTAGAAACAAAACTTTATTTTTGCCCTTAATTGCATATACGCACAGCGTACAAGCCATTCTGTCTACACTTTTAATTAAAAACACTGTATACAAAAATATGGATAAATATTTTCCTCAAAATCATAACTCTTTACTTTCATGGGCAGAATGGCACACAGGTTCTGGGTCTAAAAAACTTCATTTCTTTTTAGAACAATATCATTTAGCTTCAACCACAGAAATATTCTTGAAACAAAGGGATAAACAAAAGCAGACAACCCACTCCTGTTGCATAAAGTTTAGCTAGGAAAGATAAACACTCATAGCCTAAAGTGGAGGCATCTCCAGTAGGTTCTCTCTGGCTCCCTGGGGTGAGATGGTAGCCACAAGCAGGGAGATGCTGACGCCTATACAACCTGATACTGGTGTGATTAGAGGACACTCAGCATCCTGCAGGATTAGCTATAATGTATTGTACTGCACATTTTGTTCATCAAACAGCAGCTGCTAAGAAGTTCAGCCTTCAAGAGTACACAGCTGATCCCACCTGTTACAGTTCATATCTATGTGGACTTTATTGTCTAGACATGCTGTATCTTGCTGTAGTTTATGATTGGTTTGTGCCAGACTCCAAGCAGAATGCTTTGCCTCCATTTTATTGAATCTGCAAATAATGTTTATAGGGGGTTTTACTTTTAAAATGCACAGTACCAAAAATATGGTTGTGTGTAAAGGAGAAACAATTTTCTTTCACCAGAGTTGATTTTTGAATAGTCTGTTAAAATTACGTGAAGACAATTTGCTGAATTCTCTGTAATGTCTTTCTCCATGGTTTATCTTTGCTTATGCTTACTATAGCTGTTCACAGCTTTAAAGGTTTATTTAATATGCAAAGCATTTTGATGTGCAATAATGAATTAATTCATACAACTGTATGCAATGTTTTAAAAGAATCTAAAATTAAATGTGACCACTGCTAAAAGATGTAATGCAGAAGCATAAAATATGTATGAAATTATGTAAATACACTGGAAAACGTCTTCCAGCTAAACTTGTCTACCAGTTTTCTGAAGGCTTGCCAAACTTGAAATAAAAGCCACATTGAGCAGAATGTTTAGACATCTGGATACCTTTCCTTTAAATTCCAGGAAAATATTCTGTATCTAGTTTGAACTACAGCTACCTAAGTTGCTATTTCCACTACAGTCAAAATAGTTATTCTTTGTAATTTCCTGTTTGTCATATTACTTCTCTTCAACCAGCTGATCAAAGATACTCTCAATATTTTTGTAACTGTTTTTCCTGTCTAATTTTCTAGTTAGTATTTTAACAGGCTCAAGATTGCCAGCCAACTTTTTTTCTTTGACCTGTTCAGGCTTTCTGTCTTCAGACTCTGGTCTTCATTCCACTGCTAATGCTGTGCAATTTATTAAAATAATTGAATACTGCAAAAAATATTAACAAAGTTCAGCAGTTCACCAAATTTAATGTTGAAAATTATTTCTGCAGTCATGTTCATGTCACAGGAAATTCCTTGAATACTGAATCTCTCTCAGGCAATTTTAACCAGTAATAAAGCTAGGAAGCAAGTCTTGTACCACTCTGTGGCACTTCTGTTTTAAAGTTGCCTAATACAAGTTGGTGAAAAAAAAAAAAATGTTTAATTTAGCTTAATCACAAAACAAATACTTGATCTTATTGCAACTTCATTAAAAAACTTCCAGACTGAGCTTATGTTTTGCTAACCTGGAAGCCAGTATGGTGCATTACATTTAAAAGTAATATATTAAATTTAATTTTTATTTCAAATCACATAGAAATGAAGTATCATCTTTCGCCTGACCTTGAAGATCTATATCCAAAATTAAATTTGTAAAGGTCTTCACTCTAGTGGGCCTATATTTCTTGCAAGAAAACATATATGAACCTCACATGCTAGAGATGTACCTGTGCGTTATGTAGCTCAGATCCATCCTAGTGAAGACACACAGTGCAAACTTGAAAGTCCAAACTGATGAGCAAACACCACCCATGTGAAAAATCATTTTCAAATAAGGCAGGTTTCTTTGGTTATATCTTTACTGTGCAAACAGGGCCTTGTTAGAGGTCGGTGAGGGTCTCTATTTCACTGCACAGAACATGCTAAGGGACTGTAGAACTGTCCCTGGAGTCCTTGCAGCTACCTAAGGTGTGTCCTAATCCTCTGAGAATGACTTGCTTGGGTGAAGCAGCTCTGTGATTTGTTCTAGTTGTCACTGTTCCCCAGTCTGAGAATGGCAAAAAAACAGCTCAGCATGTACATAACCCTTGCTAGACAAACACTCTCAACAAGTTACATGCAGTATACAGTGCAGGGCAATAATGCGATTTTTCACTCAAAGAGTTACTTTACACTGAAAATATAAGACAGCGAAACACACAGAGAATTTTTGGACAGTAAGGATCTCCTTGATGAGATGCATAGTTTCTGATGGCCTTGATTTACAAACAGGAGGAGCTAATATCTCTTTTATTGTACACAGCATATTTGCAAATGTGGTCGACATGCTTAGAACAAAGTACAACAGTTAGCAACTAAGCACAGATTTTCTTTTTAGTTAGAAATTGTCTATTTAGAAATGCTTATCAGGTGATGGAAAAAATAAATTACTTGTTATAAGTAATTTAGTGAAAGAGTTGTCTGACCTGCCAATTAACAAACAAAATCGGGTCAGATGTACAGCACGTAAATTAATTACCAGAATATGACTAGCTGACATTTGATAAAATAGCATGTCACATTGATAGGAAGCCCAATCCTGTCAACAAGGCTGTAGATACTAAAAAAAAAGAAGAAAAGAAATAAACCCAGTAAATGTAGACAAGCAGAGCAGTAGGGAGAAATTTGCTTAAGAGCACTACTGTTTTTTTTTCTTCTATGACTTCCTTTTAGCAAAAAGAAAGCAGAATATATTGTGTAGTTCTTATGGATCAGCAGTGCCAAAAATATATATTACATGTGGAAAAAAAGTAATGAAAGATTTTATGCAACTAAAACCACTTGATGTCAGGGTTCTTCTAGAAGCGTTATCTGAGTCATATTGCATATATGTGTAGGTTTTTTATCTTGCTTTCCTGATGTCATATATCGGTTGAAGGACATGGAGGGCACAGGCTGTACAAGAAGAATTAATTAAAATTTGAAATCTTAGTCTGCGTCATTACTATGGGGTTGATTTTGCTGCAGTCTCTATTTCGGTCAGGTTGGTGAAGGAAAAGTCCTAGTTCTGTTGTCATGTATTACAGTGAGTGCTGAAGTGCTTGATGCATGCTCATAGAAATTCTTTACAATGCATCCGAATCTGGGGGTTGTCAGTGGATTTTATAAGAATGTGTTTATTTCACAGAGCAAGTGAGATATAGATGGAAACTACCTGCTTGAGGTCACAGTAGCAAACTCAAGTAATGTTATTTAAAACAAATTCAAACTACATCGCAAACACTACAACTTGAGGCATCTACTTGGGTCAAAATAGGGCTACATGCTTTGCTCCTGTGGTCACTTATCTACTGATTATGGCAGCTGGTGCTTTCCCCCCTGTTTTCTTCAAAGCCTGGAGGTACATGCCTTCTCCCTTTCCAAATGCTGCTCAGCTTGAAAAGCAGCACAGTTGATCCCTAAGAATTTCCTTCACAACATTTTGCATATTTGCTCAAGAGGAAAGACCAGAAGATAAAGGGAGCAAAAGAATTTTAAATCCTGGAGAAGCCAACCTGTTCTTCAGAGGGTGCCTTCATGCTGGCCCTGGGGCACCCTGAACAGCAGCCCCAGCACATGGCAAAGTGACAGCAAGTACCAGGATGTATTCCTGACAGCCAGTGTTGGCTGATCTGATACAACACAAAGCAGGAGAAACAACTATTGCCCATGATTATGTGCCTGCTTCTGTCAGGAGAAGAGGTGTCAGCTGGCTCTCTTTTTTGGGTTTGTTGGGGTTTTTTATCCTTTTCCATTATGTTTCAGAGATTTGTTCCAGACTAGTAGCCTATGGGCTGGGGAGATGAGAATTCAGTCAGATATAGAGCACACAAAAAAGTGTGACAAATTGCAATGACAAGGCTGTGTTAGAAGCTTATGATGTAGTGAAATGAAATCCTGAACCAGGGAACACAGACAGTGGTGTGCTATGTGCTATAGGCATCCAAGTTCAGAGAGGGGGGAAAGATTGTGCAGCAGGGGTAGGAGTATTGAGCCAGTAAAATCACCACTGACATTACTGCCAGCCTGTAACAGGCTGCTCATCAACAAATTAAGTCATTTTTCTTGCACTCAATATCAAGGAATAGAGTGATGCAGTTGGTATTTAAACATCATGAAATATGTTATTAGACACGCACAGCTGGAAGTAAAAAAATACAATATTTTGGTCAGAAGTTTTCAAGCCTGCTGGCTGAAACATTTAACATTTTACCTCCATCTGTGTATGTCTTACAGAACTGACTTGAACTTAATGCTTCACATTGGAACATGCAAGAACTTTGGGGGAAACACATTGTCTACACCACTCCTCCATTTTGTCTTTATAACAATCGTGAAAGGACTTTTTCATAATCTTTGCAAAAAGATTGAGCTAGATTCTTCATATCCTTCAGAACTATTCTGGTACTAACCACCATTGTGTCTGAACATCTTATATGCTGAGGATCTCTGTAAGTTTTATCTACATTTTTGCAACTAGTCAGACAGAGAGGCATTTTTCAGATGGGAAACTGACTAAATTGACTAAAAGGCTTGACAAAAGTTTACTCAGTCTGTGAACTGACCTGCAAATAGGAACCATGTTTCTTTCAATGCTCTGTCACCTAAGCTAATCCTCCTAAATTTCCAGAAGCTAAGGGAGAAGTAGTTGTAAAGGCCAAATTATCTGAATCAGTAGCATATTCTGCATAGACAGTGCCGTGCGGGGATAATGCAGATCCCTGGGACTGACTGATAATTATATTTTCTTTGGCCCAAGAATTTTTCTATGTTACGTACTTTATTAACATGAAAAATGGCAAGATACCTACTTTAGCATGTACTAGTTTGCCATTTGTTGATATTCAATCTATTCACTTACCAAATTTAAGGACTCCTCAAATAAGAAATCTTGATAATTCTTTTAATGAGCCAGTCATCCAAATAGTGATGGATTTATTGAATTCTAGTATCTTCACTCTGAAAATAGTTCTTTTTACTATACTTTAAAGACATATCTCAAGACTAACTTCCCCAGCTTTCTCTCTTCACATTTGCCATATTAATGACTGAATGATCACACTTAACTGAGCCATATTTCCAACACCTCACATGCATTTATTGTTCTTTTCAAAACTAAATGGAATAAGGAATCAGTATTCATCTTTTGATAAACTGACATACATGTAAGTCCCTGTAGAAAAGTAAAAAGAAGGTAGTAATATCTCATACTCTTACAAAACCTCTTAATTCTGCTTTCAGAATTTACTTCCACTTCAGACATTAGAGTATCTCTTAAAATTTTGCATGAACACTCTTTTTTTAATATATTTTCCCCCCAGACTTTCAAGTTTATTTATACATATGGCAATATGGAAGTCCTTAGGGGAATTTGGCATTTGAATAAAATGCAGCTTTGTTGTTTGAATTGAATTGTTTGGCAAAAGGAACGTAGTATGTATTTGCTTGGCAATCAGGAGGGTGTTGAGTTTCTGACTTGAAGAAGCATATGCACAAAGAACTCTTATCAAAAAGAATACAAGGACCTGATGTGATTAGCTAAGTACTTGGGGAGAAAATATTAGATGATAGTGTATTTTTTAATTTGGGAGGGAATGGCTCCAACAAAAAATGAATCAATAACTGGAAACTGAAGCCACCCAGCTCCAAATTAGAATTAAAGCCCAGATTTTAAACAATAAGGATAACTAAGATTCTCCATCTCTTGAACTTGGTTTTTTTGAAACAAGGTTTACTCGGGCAAAAATTGGCATACTTTCTACAAGGGTAACTGGGAGGAAATCTGAGATTAGATAAACTAAAGATCTTTTGCAGTTTGCAAAATCCTCATTAAAAAGGTGCTGTCCCTTAACTAACTGAAACAGTAATATTAACACAGGAAATTAAAGAGCAAACAGGGGTTCTAGCATAAAAATATGTCTTTTTTATGTGGCTAATGCTAAAGCTTCCCTTATCAGTAGTCATGATACTAAAAACAGAGATTGGGAGGATTACCTCAGTCCATCGTACATTCGTCAGACAAAGCCAAATATTTGAGCCCGAAATTAATCCTAACACAGAGAAAGTGAAAATGCAGATAGATTGTTTACAGGAATCATTACGTGTAGCTGAAGAATCAGCTTATAAATTGTTTCATAATTTCAAGTTTTAAACTGCTGAGTACTCATTTAGAAAAAGAAAAAAATCCTCTTTCCTTTCATGCTTTCATGCTAAGATCCGTACTCTGTCCATATGAAAAGGGGCTGTGCCCTTATAAATGTGTTAAAATTGTCTAATTAAAATTACCGTTAAAAGTTCTTCTAAAATCAGCTTAGGTTCTAGAGTTAGATAAAGGCAAAACAAATGCATAAATGAAATTTAAGACAATTTTCTAGCATGAGATAGGAATCTGAACTGTTACAAGAGCCTTTCTCTTAGAGTGAATGTAGAATGCCAGCTAATTTGCTCTGCATTGATGTAGAGCTAACCTAAGCAGGTCTGGAGGAAGAGAAAGGGAATCAGGAACTTGAGCACAATGGTTGCAATCTTTGTAATGGGTGAGTGTAAATGTGCTCCTGTAAATGAGGTAATAGCCACACATTACTGGCATATTCTTGGTATAAATTTGAAAAGAAACTTTCTTAATAGCTGCCTGATTTACAGGGTGAATTTGGATATTTTGTTCAAGGTAATTCCTTCCAAGAGGAAAAATTAGTGCAGTTAAAGACATTCTTAATCTTATTTTAATTTAAAAGTATGTCAATTATTAAACCAGAAAAGTCTTTTGACTTTAATATGTTTTCCTGAAGCTCCTGTGGATGAACTGTGAACATCCACTACACTGAGAAAGACTTGAGGGAGCAGTCTGTCTTACAAAGTGGAATGGGAAAGCAGTCAACTGACTGGGGTCAAGAAGGGTGATAGAGCAGAACTGGGCAGATCTCAGACCTGCTGATGGGTATAGACGAAACCTGGGGTATTATAACTAATGGAGATGTCTAATTGGATGTACTATCAGATGAAGAGAGAGAAGAGGTTTAAAGAGAAGATACTATGGGAAATTGGTTTGTTTGAATTCATACTGACATCGGGAGCTTAATTAATTTTGAAGGGGAAGGTTGTGATGTTATTTACTTCAACTTCTGTCCTGTGAACGCTTTATATCTGTGTTTTAGATATGTTAGCTGAATAAGCTAGACATCTTAAATAAAGGTTGGACACTATCTAACATACTATCTTCAACGCTGCTGATGCTTTTGAGAAAGCACGCAGGATCACTCTTGAGGAGAAAAGACAATGCAGGAAGAATCGTGCCTTGCAGAATATACCACCTAAGGAGTCTTTCTGCTGTGCCTTCTGCAATCGGATGTGTCTATCTCATATTGGCCTTTTTAGCCACCAAGGTGCTTGTAACAAACGTGGGTAGAGCCCTCCCCAAATCTTCACTTGTGAAGCCCAGCCATGATGAGATATGTTAACTGAATAAGATAGACATCTTAAATAAAGGTTGGACACTATCTAACATAAAAAGTATATAGTTCTTTTGAGTTTTGAATAAAGAGGTTTCTTCTTTGGCACAGCAGTTGTAAGCAAAATGTTCCCTGGTTTAGGTTTTATAAGAGATCTGGGAACCATTGCCTCAAGAAAACAACTTTGGGACAAAGTGCTAAAGATTATTTTTTTTTCCAACAAAATACCAAGAAATCATTTGTAAAGGCTCAGAATCCAAGGTTTTACAATATTATATATTAAGTCGTGAACCATATCCTTACCCTTGAGGAGAAAAGACAACACAGAAAGAATTGTGCCTTGCAGAATATACCATCTAAGGAGTCTTTCTGCTGTGCCTTTTGCAACCGGACATGTCTATCTTGTATCGGCCTTTTTAGCCACCAACGCACTTGCAACAAACGTGGGTAGAGCCCTTCCCAAATCTTCATTCGTGAAGCCTAGCCATGATGAACCATATCCTCTTTCTAAAAAAAAAAATTGTTTTCTTATTAATTCTGGGTCCAAATTTTAGTATCTATTTTCCCCCCTTTATGTTCTACTGTTACTATTTTTTCACTACAAAAAAGAGAGCCTCATCCATAGACAAGTTCATTTATCCACAGTTTCTGCTCTGTGTGAACAACACATTTGTCTAGAAAAAAAAATTTGTGGTTTCCAGGTGTTAATTAATGCCTACATACAGTCTAATGTGCTTCAGCTTTCCTCTCAACTAAATAGATAAAATAGTTAACTGTAAAGCAAATTTAACTGCTCTCACACTCTAGATTTCCTTATGTGCAATGCAGGCAATAAGGCAATTTGTTATGAATTTAATTTACCTTTTAATGTAGGTGGCCTATATATTCCAGTAAATGTTTACCATTAACCTGCTCTAGTTAACAAGTAAAACACTGAATAGAATCAGCTTACTATATAGTTTTTGTTTAAATTAAACTAAAGTTCTCTTTTTCACTGGCCAGCACAGTATTATAAATGGATTCTATAAATGGACTCCTAATGTATAAAAGAATATGTATTGCCTAAGAAGTTTGGACATTCAGAGAAAGTATTTTTCTAGAATGTGATCAAATCTTTAGAATTAGCTCATAGAGAGAGATGGAACTAATGTTGCATACAGTTTTTCCCATGAAATCCCCCCCAAAAATGAATAATAGCAAAACTGTGAGAATTTTGTCCCACTTCCAGGTCTTTATATTTCTTCACCCAGTCTGTAAGTCTTCATATTTTGTACATGTGACTTGAGAAGATGAGAAGGTATGGGACAGGGGCTGTATGATGAGAGACAGGTTTGGGAACAAAGGCAAGGCTACAGCATCAACCTGTATCTAGGAAGAGTTCAAATTCAGCGAGCTCCCACTGCTGCAGCACTTGTAGAACTCTGGATGTCAGATGCAACCAGCTGGTGAGCCCATCGGCTGTGCCTGACCCTGGGGCATGGTGTGGCCCTGGAAATGTCTCAATTGTCAGATGTCTACAGCATGGAATCTGATAGATCTTCTCCTGTGAGATGATGCTGTGTCATACTTCAGAGATCAATCTTGTACCTGCTACTATCTGTATTTATTTATTCATCCATTTATTTATGCATTTGCTGCCTCCAACTTCAGGGGAATCAAAGTTGGACATTAATTTCTCATCTGAAGAATTCAAATGAGAACTCTTAAGTGTACCTCCTTTTCCACTGTTCAAGTAAAATATTACTTATCGAGAAACTGGGAATAAATACATCATCAGACAGAACTGCACAATCCGGAAGGATGGCAGGCTGTCTGCAGCCCTCTTCCTTCTGTCTTTTACTGGCTAAGGCTGCCAAACTCAGTAGTCAGTAAAACCAAGGCATTGAAATACTATCACTGCCTTAGAAGTACTATCAAACTCATACAGTGTACTCTTTGCACAAGCTCATTTTCCATAAGACAGGAAAATCAACAAATCCAATAATAATAGAAAAATCATCTGGGAGAAGGAGGGGAAAGGGAGGCACAAAAGAAAAGAATGTCCTCTGCTAGGAAGCAGAAAGAAGTTGGAGTCGGTCATAAATATTCACAGTCCCTTGGTAAAAACAAAGTAGATCAGGCTAATTCCTCTCCCTATGCACAGTCAGTTTGGCATTCAGAGACACATAGAAGAAAAGAAATAACTTTCTTACCAGAATTTTTAAAAGGTGAAATAGATAAAATTCCCCTGTGTCCTTTGCTGTCCCTGCACTTTTCTTGGTCAAAGTACCATCAAAGAAATTAACTACTTGGTCTGTGGAACAGTCACAGTCCACGTCTCTTTTTACAAATTACATGAATAGATAAATTGAGGCAGGGAATGACTAAGACTGTAATTTGCTTTTAGTCATGGGCTGCCTCATGAGACTCTGGACTGCAACAGGGTTTCCTTTTATGTTAGGGACTTGGCATCACATGCATAATACCTACACGTCATCCTTTTGGGAGGAGAGAGAAAGCTTGGTAGGTTTCGTGTATCATGCTCCTTTAGGGCAGGCAGAGCTGTTGTGGAAAGCACAGATCTTCTGTCCATCTACAAGATTGCTTCAAAGACTACCTCTGTCTGAAGATAGTCTGTAAATAATTTTCCCATATTACCTGGGGTAATATTAAACTTTCAGGTGTCCTGCCTGTGCTTGCTGAAGCCTGTGCTGTTTGCTTTCTTCACAAAGCACCAGCTGCAGCTCAGAACTCCTCTGCGTGTCTTGATGGTCAGAGGGGCAATTAACAAGATTCTGAAAACCTCCACAGATGCCCTAAAAATGGCAGTGCAGACCTAACTGCGCAGGCCAGTTTGCGCAGGCAGGGCATGTGGGGAAGGTGCTTGCAGTCTGCAAGTAGCTCCACAGTTCAGGTAAGTGCTAATTCCCCTAGGTCTCTGCCATAATGGTAGGCACTCGTCTCAGAGCCAAAACCAGTGTGTCTCTTGAGTCAGCCTCTGAGAAGTTTGATGCTTCTCACCAGACGGAACTGGTAAAGAAGGAGGTATCAGTACAGTTGGTAGCTTGCAGTGGATGCCCAGATACTTCTACTGTAGAAAAGGGTAGTATCTGCACAAAGTGTGCACAGGTTGATGACCTGTTGCAGCAGATGGTTGAATTACATGAGACAGTTAATAGGCTGAGCAGTATAAGAGGAACTGAAACAGAGAGAGATGTGTGTCTTTGGAACCATACGCCTACAATGGATACCACTGAGCATAAGACACCTTGGATCCTGGTGACCCACAAAAGTGGGGCTCCAATTCAACCTCCACCCTCCAACATCAAGACCGAAAACACGGAGGACATTTAAAAGGCTTTAGATGTTCATGAACAAGACCAACAATGAGAGCCTGCACCAGCAGCCCACAAAGGTTACCATAAAAGGAAATATCAGGTTATCATAGTGGGCAACTCTGTATTAAGGGGCACTGAGGCACCCATCTACCACCCTGAGTCACAAGAAGTATGATGCCTACTGGGGGCTAAGATCTGTGATGTTGCCAATAGGATACCCCTACTTCTCAAGAGCATGGATTACTACCCGCTACTACATTTTCATGTGGGTACAAATGATGCCTCGAGCCAAAAGATGGGCAAGATCAAGGAAAACTATAAAGACCTGACAGGACAGATGAAAATCATCAGTACCCAAATCATCAGTACCCAAATCATCTTCTCATTTATTCTACCACTTAGAGAAATGGGAACAGCCAGAAGCAGATGCATAGTGCAGATCAAAATCTGCCTCTGTGGCTGGTGTTGTTGTGAGGATTTTGGCTTTTATGACAACAGGTTGCACTTTAATGATTATAGCCTGTTAGAAAGGGATGGGATCCACCTGTCTAAAAGAGTAAGAGAATCTTTGGCAGCAGACTGGCCAATTTGGTGAGACAGGCTTCAAACTGAAGGACTCGGGGCGAGAGGGCACAAAGTGGCAATGCTCATGCCATTACTTCCTCCTGGTGAGTAAGCCATGCCAATCAGTGCGGCAATAGATGTTCCTTGAATGACTCTCAAGATGAGAATCATAGGGCTAGGCGCTTCAAGTTTCATCATGGCTGGGCTTCGCGAACGAAGATTTGGGAAGGGCTCTACCCACGTTTGTTACAAGCACACTGGTGGCTAAAAAGGCCAACACGAGATAGACATGTCCGGTTGCAAAAGGCACAGCAGAAAGACTCCTTAGGTGGTATATTCTGCAAGGCACAATTCTTTCTGCGTTGTCTTTTCTCCTCAAGAGTGATCCTGCGTGCTTTCTCAAAAGCATCAGCAGCGTTATAGATGGTGTGTCTCCAGGCCACCCAATTTGAGGCCAGAGTAGACCAGTTATGTTGATCAATATGGCCCAGGCTGAGATGTTGTTTCAGGGAGTCCTTGTATCTTTTCTTCAGGGCTCCTCTCGTGTGGCAGCCGGTGGTAAGTTCACCATAAAGCAAGATCTTAGGAAGGTGGTGATCTTTCATCCTGGAGACGTGTCCTGCCCAACGCAGCTGTGTTCTCAGCAACATGGCCTCAAAACTTGTGATTGCTGCTTGTTCTAAAACAGATGTATTAGTCAAATACATCAAGTTTATGGCTATGATTAGTCCTTTTATACCCATTCTAGGAAAGTTGGTTGCTTGATTTCTTCTTGGAAGTGCCTGTACACAAACACGTGCAACATAGGGAGTAAACAAGTAGAAACACATGTGTGGTCGAAGGGCCATGATCTCATTGCAATTACAGAGACATGATGTCTCACATGACTAGAATGTGTCTTGGATGGCTGTGTACTTTTTAAGAAGAACAGATCAGTGAGACAAGGTGGTGAAATTGCTCTTTATGTTAGAGAGTAACTGGAATTTATTGAGCTCTACCCAGGGACAGACGAATTATTTGAGAGCTTCTGGGTAAGAATTAAGGGACAGGCTAACACAGGTGAAACTGTTGTGGGTATTTACTACTGGGTATTTACTACCTGATCAGGATGAGGAAGTTGATGAAGCTTTCTGTGGGCAGCTGGAAATAGCCTCGCAGTCAAACACCCTCATTCTCCTGGGGAATTTCAACCACCCTGATATTTGTTGGAGGGACGAAAATGCTTTGCACACACAGTCCAGGAATTTCCTGCAGATCATTGAAGATATCTTTTTCACGTAAGTGATGTAGGAACCAACAAGGAAAGGTGTATTGCTGGACCTTGTACTAACAAACGAGGAGGGACTGGTTGATGATGTAAAGGTTGGGGGCGTTCTTGGCTGTAGTGACAGTGAGTGAGCAGGACTAGAACCCTGAGCTTCTGGAGAGCTAACTTTGGCCTCTCTAAAAACCTACTTAGAGAAATCTCATGAGTTAGGGCTTTAGGAGAGAAGGGGGTCCAAGAAATCTGGTCAGTATTCAAAAATCATTTCCTCCAAGCTCAAGACCAGTGTATCCCCATGGTCAAGAAATCAGGCAAAGGGAACAGGAGACCTGCATGGAGGAGCAGGGAGCTTCAAGTATATCTAAAATGGAGGAAAGAAATTTATGGGATGTGGAGAAAAGGACAAGCCACATGGGATGGCTGTGGGAACATAATCAGAGTATGCAGGGATGTGACAAGGAAGGCCAAGGCCCATCGGAATTGGGTCTACCAAGGGATATCAAGGACAACAAGAAGGGCTTCTACAAGTAGATAAGCAGCAAAAGGAAGATGAAGGAAAATATGGGACGGCTGCTGAATCAGATGGGTGTCCTGATAACGGAGGACACAGAGAACTGGAATTACTGAATGCCTTCTTTACCTTAGTCTTCACTGCTGAGGGCAGGTCTCAGGAGTCCCAGACCTCAGAGGTAAGAGAAGACGGCTGGAGAAAGGAAGAGTTCAGAGGATTGGGTTAGAGATCAGCTAGACAGATTAAAAACCATAAATCCATGGCCCCTGGTGGAATGCACCCACAGGTGTTGAGGGAGCTGGCAGGTGTTGTTGCTAAGCCACACTCCATCATCTTTGAAAAATCATGGAAAACAGTAAAGTTGCCCAATGACTGGAGGAAGTCCAGTGTTACTCCCATCTTCAAAAAGGGCAAGAAAAACTACCAGCCAGTCACCTTCACATCCATCCCTGCAAAGTTGATGGAACAGATCATTCTGGAGGTCATGACCAAGCATGTAGCAGAAAAGAAGGTCATCAGGAGTAGCCAGCATGGATTCACCAAGGGAAAATCATGCTTGACCAATCTGATAGCCTTCTGTGATGACATGGCTGGATGAGTCAACAAGGGGAGAGCAGTGAATGTTGTGTTACCGGGACTTCAGCAAGGCTTTTGACACTGTCTCCCATAACATACTCACAGGTAAGCTCAGGAAATGTGTGTTAGATGAATGGGCAGCGAGGTGGATCAACCACTGGCTGAATGGCAGAGCTCAGAGTTGTGGTCAGCAGAATAGAATCCAGTTGGAGACCTGTAGTCAGTGACATTCTCGAGCATTCAACGGGATCCAACCTTATTCAACTTGTTTATCAACAATCCAGACAAACAAATAGAATATAACCTCAGCAAGTTTCTTGATGATATGAAACTGGGTGAGTGTCTGATACACCTGAAAGCTGTGCTGCCATTTGACAAGACCTTGATAGGCTGGAAAATTGGGCAAAGAGAATAGGGGTGTTGAATGAGGTTCAAGTGTAGGGTACTGCACCTGGGAAGGAATAACCCCAATTACCAGTAGAGGTTGGAGGCTGAACTACTAGACAACAGTTCTGCTGAGAAGGACCTTGAAGTCTTGGATGACAAGTTGACAATGAGCCAGCAGTGTCCTTGTGGCCAGGGGGAGCAGTGGTATCTTGGGGTGCATCAGAAATAGTGTGGGCAGCAGGTTGAGGGAGGTGATCCTCTCATTCTACTCAGCCCTAGCGAGGCCACATCTGGAGTGCTGTGTCCAGTTCTGGGCTCCTCAGTACAAGAAAGACAAGGAGTTTCTGCAGCAGATCCAGCTGAAGACCACATAGTTGATGAGGGGTCTGGAGCATCCATCTTATGAGGGAGCTGGGCCTGCTTAGTCTGGAGAAGACTGGACTGAGATGAGGATGGAGTCAGTCTCCTTTCACTGGTCCCCAGTGACAGGATGAGGAGTAATGGCCATAAATTAAACACAAGAAGTTCCACCTCAACATGAGGAAGAACTTCTTTGCCTTGATGGTGGCAGAGCACTGGAACAGGCTGTCCAGGGAGGTTGTAGACTTTTCCTCTCTAGAGACATTCAAGACCCACCTGGATGAGTACCTGAGTCACCTACTCTAGGTGACCCTGCCTTGGCAAGGGGGGGTTGGACTAGATGATCTTCACAGGTGCCTTCCAACTCTAAAATTTCTGTGATTCTATGGTCTCTTAGGCATGTGTGTGAGGATCTCAATCTTGATTTCCTAACAGAATTAAGAAAAAAGTTTATTTCCCTCAAATCCAAAATTCTCTTACTGCATTCAGAACCTTACAAAGCTCTGATAAGAATGAAAATGTGATCGTGAACATTTATGTACGTATCAAGCCGTTCATTCTGAAAGAACCATTTTGCTAGAGAGAGAGAGAGAGAGAGAGGAATTAGTTAAATGAAATGAAATACAGCTACTTCTGCAAGCAGCAAATGTGTAACTCTTACACAATAGCTGAGGACAGACAGTAAGGAAGGGTACTATGCCCAGCTGTAAAAGTGTTCTCTGATTCATGAATATAGTTAAATTTTGTTCCATTTATGTGGCCTTGATTTCCCTATCCAAGCAGCTGGTGCATGGTAGTGAAATTCTGTCTTCACTTTTAATCACAAAGGCACTTTAGTTTCATCAGAAATGCACTTTATTTTTTCAACAAAAAATGAGAAAGCATTGACATTTTCAAAATGCACAGTTTGTATCATAAAAAGGTTGCTTAATCATGTACATTGTTGTTAGAGCACTTTCATCTTTTAAATGTTTCTATGAACCTGCTTTCATTTTAGGTTAGGGTGCAAGAGCATATAAATCTGCAGCCTTGCTGCTGCTCAGGGTGAGGTCTGGTACAGGAAGCACCTGCTTTTAACAGAAGTTCAAGCCAGAGATGAGAAGGTAAAGATCATCCCCGGTTTTAGCAGCTTTTATCCAATCATAGACCAGGCTTTTCTTAGCCCATGTTAATAATTATTATTTAAGCATGACAACCTCAGATAATTTTGCTTCCTTGCCCTAAATCTTCCTTGGATCTTGTGATACAGCGGCTCCTGTATCTGAGTCGTTATTCATTGTTATACAGCATAATGCCACTGTAGGATTAAGCTGATATTAGCAAATGCATTATGAAGGCACAAGTAATCAAGCTTAATGTAGAGTGAGATTTGGAAGTAGAAAATATTCAGACTAAGATGTTAGAAGTGTGTTATGGAAATGGTTTAATCTCTGGTTATAAGTAGTTAATATATGCTGAATTTTAACATCAGTGTGCAACTTCGATTACAATCTCCTAAATACATAATCCCCATAGCAATCCCACTAAAAAATGGGAGCTTAATTGTCGCCTTACAGTCTAGTACCTTTCGCCTTCACATAATGCTACCATGATGGCTTTTCAAAACAGCAAGAAGGAGAAGAAGAAAGAGAGAAGAAAATCAACCAGAAGAATTTGTCAGCAAGACACTAACATCCGTTTCAAAAGTCATAGATTACAATTTAAAATGGAAGTCCCCTTTTGAACAAAGAAGGAGAGGTTATGAGAAAATACAGTTTGAAATTATTGATGTATAAAGCCATACGTGATCGCATCTGTCCTATAGCTCCCCCAAATGCACCAAAAGGATATTGCTGAAACCTCATGGAAATAAGTGCAAGAGATTTGACTACAGTGATTCTCATTACTGCTTAGAATGCTGGTTGATGTATCTCAAATGGAATATCTGCTTTTCTCACTCAAGCCTACTTTATAAGACTGCATGTCAGATGAGCTGTATGTGTTCTGCTCAGATAACCTTGGAAACATGTAACAGTCATGCAAATTATAATTCTAGAAGAAGAAATAAAGTAAATTGACCATTGATAGTTCTTTTCCTTCCTTTATCCTACTCTCTTGTATGAGCATCCAAGTGTAATGATTGTGAACTCAAAGAATTTATGTTTCAATGCACTTTATCTTTGCAGGCAATAAAGTTAGTGGGTTCAGCTTTAGTTCTTTAGGGGTTTTCTTGTGTTGCTTTAATTTTTATTTTTTTTTCTCCCAGGAAGGGCTATTTAAAAATGGTGCAGCGATTATCTCATTTCTAGCACTGAAGTTTCTGTCTCTGCAGATATTCACTCACTGTTATACCAGAGCAGGAAGCTACTGACCAGAAACACTGCAACAATAAAATAAAAGCTTTAACATACCTAGAAGAGTAATGAAGCACGCGAGACATTACCATTTATTATTACAAACAGGCTCATATCCTGATCAGGTATTGTTAATTACAGCAGATCCGTTTCTCTAGCTTACATGTTCGTCTTGTCAAAAAAAAAAAGTGCAATATAACTTCCCACCCCCACTTCTACTTCAAGGCCTTTTTAGCTTGAAATGAATCAGCCCTTTTATTAAATTACCTTGTCTGGGATTCTCAGAGAAATATCCTTTGCTTCCTTCATACAGTTTTTCAGAGTCAGGGTGCTGATGACACTCAGAAACCTCTTGTATCTCTACAGATTATTTATTCTTCCTTGATTCTGAAAGTCAGAATTGATTCCCAAACATATTTATCTACATTTTGTTAATTGTAATTTAAAATTTTATTCTAAGGGGTATACATTTAGACTATAGTAATTTTGAAGGCGAGCAGTTATTTCACTGGGTTGTCACTCCTTCCAGAAATCAAACCCTCCCTGTCATATATAAATAGATTGCTTGATATACATGCAATATCCTGTCGGTGTCATGCACTCTTTTCTTTAATCTGACTGACATAGCACATAATAAAATGCTCACTTCAATATATGTCTGTTGCATTTTGCCTAATTCTGGGCTTAGTTTAATATTAGTCATGAATATTTCCTACAACTGGATATAAATTTGAATATATAAAAGGCACATTTTATGTTCATGCTGCAGCACTTGCTTCTCCCTTATATTTTATTGCTTTCCCTGCTTGTGATGTATTAAGCCATCTGAAGAAAAGAAGAACGGGAAGCAACAGGGACGTTGAGCCCCGTTATCTTTATCCACAAGCCAGGTGTAGCATGTGAGAGGAAGAAATGCATTCTTTGCACTTTATTTTCCATAAGTAACTCACAGCAGTGAGCTGGAGGGAGCCACCCTCTCCAGTGGCCATGGCAAGAGTAAATACAGAATTCCAGCATATTAAATCTCAGACTCTTTTTCATACAAATGTACTTGATCAGAATATATCAGCAATTTTATTCCATATAATCTACATGGATTGTTTTCCAGGGGAGGCAGAGATTGGCTTGACATTTTGTTTCACTTCTGTCCTGCTGCACATCTAAAGCAATATCTTCTTTGGGTAAAAAGCTGTTTCTGATCTGCGCCCTGGATGGTTAGATGCTTTTCTGGGTTTCTTTATAAGTGGAAATTTCTATAATGAACAGAAGAATATTGTGACTTTTTTAATATTCCTGCCAAGACACACATTCAGATTTCCTTTAGGGAGGATTCAGTTGTGGATAACTAGTGAGGAAATTTGAATTCTTCCGTGTTATATAAAACCTGCCTTGCACAGTAATTACTTGTATTGTCATTGAAGATGAGGATTCTGTGGGGATTCTGTAGATGTCCTTTTTTTTATTTGTTTCTGAAGATAAGAATGCATTCAACAGAGTATCTTCAGAAAAATAAAATTGTTGAACCACACTTTTACTTCTGCTATTTGACTATATACTTCTGCATCTAGTTTTATAGCTGAGAAAGAAGAATTAGGCAGCATGTTCAGAGATACATTTTTATCAATTTGTGATGTTTTCACCTTTTGGTTATTGGTCACCTGAAACACATTGCTTTGGCTACTTGGGTCATCTGAAACACATATGAGCTGAGGTGGTTTTAGCTGCTTGCATTTTAAAGAGCAGGAAATTAATGTTATAAAGGGAAACAGAAGCAATGACTGTCATTTCTGTGCTTCAATAGGTTAAAAATATTTACATTTCCATGGCACTTCTAGATTGTTATGCCATTTACCAAGACCTGCGTGCAACTTGTTGCTGTTAGAAAGTCTATTTCACCACGGCAGTAGTAAGTACTTTTTTTCTACAATGCCTGAAATGGAATAGAGTTTCCAACTCTTTCCAAATGGCCTGTGTTCCCCTGGTTTTATTTTTCACGCAGAAGTACAGTCTATTCTGTCTGCATATTGTGTGACCTTGCCTCCCTATGGATAGAAATGATGGAAAAAATGAAGCACTGGCTAAAACAGATTAGATGCCAAACCTAGTTAGATCTTGCCTAATCCTATAAAAGCATGTCAGTTAGGGACTTACTTGACCTATGGAAAAAAAAATCTGAAAACACTATCCTAGCTGGTTACTGATTTGGCTTGATTATACAGCAGCCATGGCTTTATTACAGCAAAGTATGGTCATGCAAATTTATCCCACTTTCCATCACCTTATGTGAGGCGTCCACCCAGCAAGTTAAAATGTACTTTTATTCAACAATGCAACCAACATAGAGCAGATTAATTGCGAAAACAAAACAGTGAAATCCAAACAGAAATTACTTCCTAGTTAAATAAGGCTTCTGAAACAGTGGCCCACATTGTTCTTGCTGAGTGATTCTGACATGCTTGAGAAGTTTTATGGCATTAATGATACTATTACTATTGCTCTGCAAATCTTGAGTTACTTTTTTGCTATTGTCCTAATATCAACAGCTTTTTATATATAATTATTATCAACATGTATCTGTCAAGATAATTAAATAATTTTTAGATCATCCTTTCTTTCTTCCTTTCTTTCCCTCTTTCTTTCTTTTAGAAGAAGACAAATGATCAAATGTGTGTGTGCAGAGAAAGTATACTGAAGAAACTTTGAAGGAAGGTTTCTCTCTCTAGCAGTAGAACAGATGTTACATGCTGGATTCAGTGTTATTTTGGTGAATGCTATAACAGCCAAATTAGCTAACCCAAAGGGAATGAAAAAGGTGTTTAGAACTAGTGACAGTACTTCAAAAAATGAGTCTAGGTCAAGCAGTATATGAGCACTAAAGCGAGTATGGAGTATAATAAAGCAACTTGTTTTTTTGAATAGCTGGGCACAGTATAGGTAAGCCTATTGTTCCCCAAAGGCTGCTTGCAGTTACTGTTAACGCACTTCTGTGCTTTTACCAGAGCCTTCAGTAGCTGTGACAGTGCTTGCAAATGTGATGCTCATGACAAGTCTGTCTGCTTCTAAAGCATGTGAAGAAAGCTGAACACTTTTAATAATACTAATGGAGAGATTATCTTTAGCTTCTGATTTTTTCCTTTTGAAAATAAAAGTGGGAGGTTTGTTTTAACACTCTGCCCTTTTCAGAAAGGTTGTAAGAAGCAATTGAGCCCCCTCTGCAAAAAGCTTCCCTTTTCAAGTTTTCCACTTAATTAAAATACCATATTTTAGCTCGCAAGAAGTGAGTCTTCACCACTACCTTTTAGAGAAATAAAAAAATAAATAATAGTGGCAATCTTCTAGCAGCATAAGAGTGTTTCTGTTAGTTTCTATGCACAAAGGGATAATTATATACTTTTAAAGTCCCCATTAAAGAGCCAAGAACTGTTCTACAGCTTCTTTATTAAAGATATCTGAACACTGCAGACAGCATTAAAGGCTACAAAAGTAGCCAATTAGACTGTATTAATATGCAAATTTCTGCAGAAAAGAATGTGTAAAATATTTTGAGATTATTTAGGAGTGTAAAGGAGAGACTGGACTCATGGACTACAAAGACGTTATTGTGCACAAACAGATGTATGTTGCCTCTAAAGCACTAATGACACTCATTTTTGCTGTTATATGTAAAAAAAAGCGTAATCAAAATCTTATGATTCCTTTTTTTAAAGGATAATAAGTTATCCTGAACAAAAATGATTTAGCTAATATTCCAAAATAGAAAGGTTTTCACAGCAATTCAGTGGATGTTTTATGAATCACATTTTCCAGATCTCCTAATGATTTGGTACACCACTATCTTGTAAAATGCATAAGAGAACACGATTACCCCCTCCCTCCTATGCAATACCAGCCAATTCGCACTTGTTATTCCTGTATTTTACATTTCTCTCCAATATTTTAACCTTTATGCGTGTTCTGTTCAACAATTTATTCAAAATTTACAACAAATTATATCCAGACTATCAGATGTAAAATCAAAATTTCCATTTTGCTCATGTAACTATGTTGGAAAACAAAAGATGAGGATGTTGAACACTTTTTATAGATTGCCATTAAATATTGAAAACCAGTTGTGAATGTGTGCTTGTGTGTCTCTGTCTATGTGTTTATGCTGCTCCTGTGCTCTGCCATCAAGTTCAGTCCGTTTCTCTTTAAAACTGAGCCCCACTGGGCTCTGTGCTACACTCTGCAACATACAATCCAACACAACTTATCACGCTGTGACAGCTAATATTTAAAAAACACATGCGTATTTTGAGGTTTGATAACTGCTATCAATCTTGATAATGGGTATAGAATCCAAAATTCTGACAGGTACCTAGTGGAAGGAACAGCTAATGCTGAAGAAAATGAACAAGCGAGGCAGATAGTCTGTGTATCTAATTACAGATAAAACAAATAAATAATACAGAAAAAGCAATTAAAAATATCTACTGAGGCTTGCAAATTCAGAAGGACTGTAAGCCTACCAAGGCCACCTAGCTGCCTTTAATTGGACGTTTTGTTATTGAAGGGTTTGGGTCTTACCTTATGGATTTTTTTTTTTTATGGTTATATTTTCAGGACTCCCAGTACAATTCAACACAGCACCTTAGTTTCACAGAAACTGCCAACAAGGAATAGAGTAAAATGTGTAAATGCATGGCTTTGATGCTTTGAAAAGGCACTCTTAAGAGAGAGTTAATCAAGTTAGAGTGACCTCCAAAAGCAAAATTGCAGCACAAAGCATAATGGGTAATGCTATGTAAATTGCCATGTATGCAATCGGGATGTTATTATAGCAAGACCAAAAGGTGCTAGCTAATGACCTCTACATTTGATCTCTGGTTTTCCTAGGGGCTGACAATGTCTCTGGCTGAGACAATAGCCACAGCCCACTGATAAGCATGGAGAAGGGTAGGAAACCTCTCTACAGCTGCTTTTGCAGCCTCAGTGGACCAGATCTAGGTGCTGCTAACTGACAATGGGAAGTGCTGTTACAAAGTCGTCCCTTAAATTAACACCACCTTAAGCAAAATGGCATTTAAAAAAACAAGAATTATTATTATTATCATCATTATTACTATTGTTATTGTTATCAGCATTAGTATTATTATCTCTACAATTTGGTTAAAATTATTCACAAATTTATATTCTCTTTCTAACAAGATTTATTTTTGAGAATGAATATGAACATGCATAGCGTGCTTGAAGAAAAAACACCACTTATTTAGTTTTGTTGCTTTGATTTCAATTCCAGAAATTTTGAGCTTAACAATCAATTAATTCAAATCATTTACATAATTTTAAATTGGAATAACTATTCCAGAACTTCAATTTCTTCTGCACATTATGTATTGCTTAAAGAAGCAAAAGTGAAAATACAGCTTATTTCTTTATTCTTTGTAAAATTTTCTGCATAAAATTTTTCAGATGAAATAAAATTTAAAAATTTAAATCATTTCCTATTTGATTACTTCACTTTTATTAATAGAATGGCTCAGTCTGATATGTGTATTTGACTACATACATATACGTATATATAAATTATTAAATTACCATAGGTAATTATAAAAAACAATTCATGTCTTTAGACAAAGGCAAGATTATAATGTCAATAGTCTTCTAATAATTTGCTTATTTTTTCATAAAAATTGGTAAAGTTCTATTTTGCTTACTATAAGCTCTTTGGAGACAAAAATAATTGCTCCATAGGCAAACATTTTTATTTAATTCTTCTTTTTCTTTTTTTTTCTAGTTTTCAAATAAATAAGAGATTCTAGAATATTAAGTACATCATGTTATTAAAGGAACTTGCTATAATAACTGTGCATTTTGTACTTCGGTTACACAAGCAATTTTTTTATGCACTGTGACGTGGATTTTCCCTTTGAAGGATATGATGCAAGGGCCCAATTCTGCTCCCATTTAAAGAAATTGCCTCAAAAAAGGAACATGATTTGATCTTGTAAGGTGTAATATTATAGATGAAGGATTTCATTTTTAGGATCTGTGCTGACTTATGTATGCAAGCCTAGATTTATTTTATATCTCGCTATTGGTTTAGCTCATGACAAAATGAATTAAACAATGAATAGGTTACAGATATTTCCCTTGGGATGAGGGTATTTGATCTTTTTCTCTATTTTCTACATAATATTAATATCCACATCTCCTGAAACATGATAAATGCATTGTTTGCTTCAATATTTTCATTTTTGAAGAAATGCATAATGTAGCAAGGTAGTGCCAAAGATGGAGACCTTTTAATTAATGTGTTTACACATTAACATTTTACTTAAGTCATTTTTAGCAAATTTTAGGCAATATAACCCATGTATATTTGTGCAGCCCTGATAATCCTCCTGCACACAGTCAGAGAGAGACTGTAACAAAGGAATAGCAATACAAAACAGAGAACAATTCTGCTTGATTTTCCATTGCAGTCATTTTATCAGGGACAGGGAATATTTTACAGTCGTGTGCAGATGAAGGTTGCATGCATTCCCCAGCATTAAATTGTGGTAGAAAATGAAAAACCTAATAGCATTTTGATGTATTCCAGTTAGATTTTCCATTAAGAGAAAAAGGTGATATGTTCACACCATTTGTCAGGAAAAGAAGAAATGAAGAAAATGTTGACAATTTCATTACACTCTGGTTATGGGGTGATCTGAACTTACCTATTACAAGATAAAAAAAAAAAGAAAAAAGAAAAACTATTCGAGATATTAATAGTTGAAAACATTACTGTTTATAGTTACTTTAACTGTAGCTGATATAACAGTATGAGCTGCAGATTTTAAAAGAGAGATTTCATATCATTCGCAGCCTTGATAAAAAAATCTTGTATCCCTTTGAATGACATAGCATCAAACCAGTCCCACATTGTTGAACAGTTCTCTGATAAAACTAGTCCATCATAAATGTAACAGATAGCATAAAAAGTGCTTCTAAGTCTATTGCTCTTTTTTAAGCTCTGTTTTTTTCAAGAAATATTTTTCCTAATTCAGTTTTCTTTTTTCTTTTCTTTTCTTTTCTTTTCTTTTCTTTTCTTTTCTTTTCTTTTCTTTTCTTTTCTTTTCTTTTCTTTTCTTTTCTTTTCTTTTCTTTTCTTTTCTTTTCTTCTCTTCTCTTCTCTTCTCTTCTCTTCTCTTCTCTTCTCTTCTCTTCTCTTCTCTTCTCTTCTCTTCTCTTCTCTTCTCTTCTCTTCTCTTCTCTCTCTCTTCTCTTCTCTTCTCTTCTCTTCTCTTCTCTTCTCTTCTCTTCTCTTCTCTTCTCTTCTCTTCTCTTCTCTTCTCTTCTCTTCTCTTCTCTTCTCTTCTCTTCTTTTTTTCTTTTTGCCTGTAGGACTCTCAGCTTTTCTGTTGTTTCCCCAGAGGAAACAATGGCTGGACATTTCATATCAAAGTTAAAGGACTAAATGTGTATTTACAGGGTGCTTTACAGGAGTTAAACTCTAGCTTCAATCTGCTCAACTGGAAAAGTTGTTGTATAAGATATCTTTAATTAAGTTTTGTTGTAACTTCCACAGAGCTTCATATTACATATAATAAAATTAAGAAGAGATATTTTGGTGGAGAGGTCTTTATAGCTGAATTCAGTGGTATTTCTATAGTTATGTATCAGAAACTGCTCTTTAAGAAAATATATTTGGGAGAAAAGCATACAAGAAAATCAACACAACCCATTCTATAGTTTCTTCTCTGCAAGATACCAAACCAAGACCCATAAACTAAAAACAACTACAAAAAAAGAACTTATATTTGCTGAATTATTAGTTAGCTGAATTCACCTGCCTTCAATCTAAAAGTTGGTGAAGCATTTGTCTAACTTATGCTACAAAAAAATTCATACTGAAAACAACACTGTCACTTTTATTCTTCAAACTGGTGCATGGTACTCTGCCTTAGTCATGAAGCATATATAAACCTGAAGATAGTGAGACCCCTGCGCTAGAGTCTTCAAACCTCTTTTCTCTGCTCACTATGCCCTTATCTGAAAGCAAAGTCATTTTGAGGCAATATTTTTCTACCCTTAGAAAAGTATGAGTTTCACTTACTGCTTTACTAAGTTGAAATCATGGATAATGCAAAACCAACCAAAATCAATGACAGCATGGATGGATGGATCCTGCATTTGAAAACCAGTATAACTTTGTAGTGGAACATAGGCCACACAAAATTATATGTAATAACTGTTCCTTCATATCTGTGTGTGAACAGTCAGAAGATTTACTTTTCTAGCTGTGCATAGATGGTTTAGTCCAAAATTCACAGAATTCAGTGATGAGTGAAAGGGCCCCATTTGATTTCTTGTGGCCTTTTATCAAGTTGTGGCAGAAGTTAAGTATCTTTATATGTTAGCATATGAAGAAAACAGGAGAAATGTATGCTCCCTTCTTTCCCCTATTCTTATTCTTTTGAACAAAGTTAGGGTGTAGCTACAGTTCAAGGAATCATTTTCTTGGTGGAAACCATTTCATTTCATAGTCAAAATGTCCACAATGTAACATCTGATGAGATCAAATTACTGATTAAAAAATTACTGATAAAATTGTTCACCCCTAATATTTACTTTTTCTAATTTTTGTCTGCTTACTGAACCTGGTTATACCTGGACATAGTTCAAGAAAAAAATATGTATACAACAAACTACAAAAGAGAGCAAATTATGCTGCCCAGTGACTATCCCTCTTTGATTTGACAAGAGGGTGGGAAGGGGAGTTGTATCTGAAAGTTATGGACCTAGAGGCAGGCATATTATAACAAAGAAACAGTGGAAAGCGCTTGTCATATCATGCTACTAATCCTTAAAGCATTAAATATAGGTTGCTAAAGGAGACAGCAAAAATCTGCATTACTAAAATCTTTCATGCATTTCTACAGATGTAGGTGGAACCAGTTGTAGCAGTCATTGTATAATAAAACAGATGTGATTAATAATGAAAGAAAATAATTTATAGGTAACTCTTCAGACATATGCATATGGATTGACACCCAGTCCATATGTGAAAAAATTGTGAGTCTTTCAAAAAATAAAAAATATGGAAATATGGTTTCTACCTTTCCTTTTGTAGGCCAGAAATGATACAGCAAGGAATTCCAAAGTTCAGTGTGTCTATCTTCGTAAAATCAGTCTGTACTGTAATTTTCAAAAAAGCCTAGGTTAACCCAAAGTTAGGCAGTTCGTTTTAGAATATCTATTGCCAAGCAACACCCACACATGTTTTCCATCCTAAAAGAACCCTCTAAGATAATGGTAATAAAAAATCTGCATTAAGAAAATACTACAATTACAGAATCAACAATTATCCAATACCAAAGTTTGAAACTTTAATTAGCCTCACAATCACATACATTTCTTTTCACAGACATTGAGAGATCAGGATTGACCAGGCTTTAGGGATGAATCAAGATTATGTTGTAAGTAAATTTTTAGGAACACTGCAGTTCTGGGGAAGAAAGTTAATAGTCTTTGGTCTATTCAGTCAGGCAACTGAATGTTTTCCTGGATATTCTATAGTTAGTGATGGGAAGGCTATAGAAGCATGGAAACTGTTTCTTCTTCTGCAGCCTACATTGTCTGCATACACCTACAAAACTCTAATACATACTACTCTCTGTTAACAAACTTTAAGGTTGCAAAATGGAAACACATGAAAGACTGGAAATACTAGAAATACCATTGCATAGGCTAATTTAAGTCTGGAATTCCTGTTAATACTGTGACTGAAAAAAAATCTATTCATAATTTTTGGTAAAGAAAGGCAATTTCCTGCCACATTTCCAACCAGAAATTTATGTTGTGTTAGCGTGCGCACAGTTCATCAGCACAGAGAGCTTTCAGATGCCATGAGCACTGTTATCTGCTATTTGATCTAAACTATGTAACAACCAGCAGCAGTAACAACCAGCAGCAGTGTATTATCAGCCTCTACTTCATAAAGCCCTAAACGCAGAGAACTGTTACTTACTTTGCCATGTTTCACGGTGTTAGATTGGAGTTTGTGGTTCAATAAGCTATTTCTTTTTTCCATTTTTCATCTCAGAGCTGACTCAGTAGCTCCTTTTTTCTTTCCAGCCTGACCACTTTCTGGTCTTAACCATCTTCCTGCCAGCCAGTGCCCATTTCAGGTTCAGTTACCATAGCAGGTTCCTGGCTCCAGCAGGGACATCAGCTTGTTATCATAAGCTCTACTCTCAGTTCTCCACAGTTTTCTCTTTACAGGACTGTTTTCCTCTCTTAGCTCTTCCAACTTTTTCTTTTGATCTTGTGTTATGTTCATTCTCATCCTGAAATCCCTCTATCTCTTTTTCTTCTTTTCCTTATTCATCAACAAACTGTACTTTCTGTTTGTTCTTTCTTTCTCTCTCTTAGCTAGAATCTTTTCTTTTTCAAGTTTCTGGAAAGCTAAAAAGGTAGATATAGAACAGATGTTGTATCTGACCATACTTCTAAGTGACATAGTAACTTGCAGCAATCAGGAACAAGTTTCTAGGACATTTTTTATTCAATCCTGCAATTGTAAGGTAGAGTCTGACCATTCCAAACAATATTTTCAAAGAATTTTGTGGATAAAGTCTAACAAGTCCTGTTGACCATGTGTAAAGTGAGCTTTACAGGGCTTCAGAAAAACATATTATGGACAGAAAATCCTCCTGTGCTAAATTTAAATTCTTTTCTCAAAAATATAGATACTGCACAAATACTGTGGATATCCTTAGCGGAAAAGTTGCTGCTTTTAAAATGTGAATCTAACATCTTTTCTCCAATTTTATTTTCCACATAATAACATCAATTGTGAATGTTTAATAGAATTTGAATGCAAAACAGATACTTGGCATTAAAAAAATTATCCTGCAGACTTAAAGTTTGGCAAAGTTTTATCTAAATGAAAAATGGCAATTTTTTCCCTTACAATCAGTTTGACAGATCCTGTACTACCTCTTCCAAGTACTCCAACCATGCTCTAAGTGTTAGATCTCATTTTCTGTGCCCCTAGTAGAGAGTCTTTTTTTCAATAAGTCCAAATTGGCCTGAGCTGCAACAAAGTGTCTGTATTGCATGTTGTTTCCTCTCCCCCTGTCCTTCCTCTCAGCTGAGGCCCTGGAGGCATGTGTTCTATTGGAGTGCGCTCATACCTTCTCTAGGAAGGTGCTCTAACTAAAAAATAGCCTTGTGAAAATTGCATCAGCAGTTAAGCAATTTAATGTAATTTAACCTGCCTCTTAGTGGATTAAACAATTCAAATTAGAGCAGGGAAATGATCAACAATGATATTACAGGAATTTTTGCACCCAAGCTACTTATTTCTGTGTGTTTAATTTTCCCCCTTTTTAAAATTCTTAATCTTTGGAATTAAAATTTTTTTATTCATTAAAGTGTTCTGGACATTCTTGGTTTATGGAATCTTATACATCGAAATTCTTTCTAATATGTGTGATAAGGCATTATTCCACTATAGAATACCACTATGCCTATATCCTGAATACATCTGGCTACCTCATAAAGCAAATAAATGATGGATTGCTCTTCTTTTTCTTCCTCAAGACAAGCAGGATAACTGCAACTCTGTTTCCTAACTGAGCTTTTTTTTCCTCTTGGTGTGTTTGTGGGTGATTGCTAGGCTAAAATGTGATGCTGTGCTGTATTCTAAAGGCTGGGATATTTGCAGTACTGCTGCTGAGCTCAGGTCTTTTGAGACATGGACTGGATGAACTTTTAATAACTCTCCGATATTTGACTACAGAGTTAAGTAGGCAAAGTGGTAGCAACTAGTCACCTTTTTACTTGTAGGATTTGATTCCCCAAGCAGACAGCAGTAAAGCAAGGTATGCTATGTATATTTTTTTTAATACAGTATCAAGACTAAGTATCCAGTTTAGGCTCTGGGCATGTATATGAATTTGACCAGGGATCAAATCAGTGGAACCTATGATAATGCTTCAGATTGATTTCTACATCTGTTGAAGTCCTCTGCTTTAGAAACATCACTTTCTAAATCTTCATCTCAAAGATATTGTTAGATATTGCTCCTTAAATAGATAATTTAATCAGAAAAATAAACTTGTTTTACCTGGTAATGCAGAGAATACAAGAAATATATGAGGAGAAATTTAATTTCTGCAAAACTTCAAACTAGAATAAACCGGGAAATTTCTTCTCCACTGTGTTTTCTTCTCTTACAACTAGACCTCTGCAACAAGAAGGTAAAGAGAATTTCATCTATGTGTATTTTAAGATCCCATATAGAAATATAAAAAAAAAAATCACCCACTTAACTGTTATTTATGGAAAATAACTTTGTGTCTTCATGCTTCTTTTTAGTGAACCACTGGATTATTAGCTCACACTTAGTGTTTTATTTGCCATGTACACCTCAGCATCAACTAATCAGACTTTATTCTTGAACACTCTGAATTGCCTGTAGCACTTCACTTCAGCAGGCAAACTGACTCACGCTGACAGGAAACAATATGAGGCTTTCCCCGAAGGGACCATGCCATAATATCAATATGAGTATGTAGTCATTAGCTAGTCAGGGAACATCTAACAATTACATTAGTCAAAGCACTTTACAACATTTAGTTTTGTGGAGAATCTGAGATTCCAGCTCTGAAGCTATGCTCAGCATAAGCACCAAACATAACAACACTGTTTTGTTATATAAAAAAATAATTTGGGGGAAATCACGTTGTCTAACAAATAAAAACTATTTTAAAATTTTCTTACGTATAATTGTCTCATAAAAAAAAGCATTTCAGCATGGTTTTTCTCATTCAATTCTAAGTAAAAAATGGATTCCTAATGACAGAGGAATAACCTGAGCAGGGATGGATAAAATTATCTGCATAGAAAAGGATAAACAGTACCAGAGGTCCATAAACACATTACTTCACCGTAAGAACACTCACTTCTTCTATGAAAGCTCAGTGAGTTAATAAAGGACAATGTTCTTATAAAAAACAGTCTGAGAATACGTATGTATAGACACATTAATATTTAAATCTCAATAGCAGCATCTATTATTAAGCATTATTAAGCTCTTTCTGATAGAAGGCGTTAGAGGCTTCATGCCATTGCAAAAAAGGATAACATGATCTCAGGCCTTCATTTGGCTTATAGCAATTCAATACTGCTTGGCACGAAGCCACATGCCCTTAGGAGCCTTAAACAGTTGCAAAATGTTGTTGTACATCTTGCCAACACCTCTGAATCCGGTCTCTACTCTCTACATCAATGTCCCAGATTGCTGAGCCAAGGATAAGGTCTCACTCCTATTACTTTGGCATACAACGTAGTGAACACTTTTTAAAGTTCAGGATGGCTGAGAGTAGCCAAGTAACATTCTCTGGGTCGAAAAATACCTTTCACAGGGTTTTGACCCAGGCTGTGGAAACAATCGCCCAGGGATTAAAAGATCATTACAGACCCCACCACAGTCTGTATCAAGCGCAAGAAATTATGGAAAATATTTGCCTTTGCTTTCCCTTGCATAAGTACATAGCGGAGAGTTAATTAAAGTAGTCCTAGCAAAAGTTAATACAGCACTTCAGATGTAGTATTAACTGACCAAAGACACATCAGTGCCAGCAGCAACATTGCTGAAAGTTGCTCAAGTATTTCCTAATAAAGTCAGCAAGAAAACCTGAGATGGTTTCTACTCAACAGAGAGCCATGAATCCCATAAAAGTAAGCCTTTACAAGTCAAGATCTAACTACTCCTCTCGACTTTTCACTAAGATGGTCTGCGACTCAGCAGATAAACCATTCAGAAATGCTGAGGAGTCGCTCTGGTACATGTTCCCATGAAACAGCAATAACATGCTGAAGCACCTATTGTCACTAAACATAATGCTGAAAAACAAATTATTAGATGGCAATATACAAGGCTGATTTTGATATATACATCATGAGCAAAATGCCTGGCATTTCTTCACAGCTAGACATTACAGTAATTCAGGTTTTACCGGGAACAAGTTACCGCTTCCATAGACAGTCGTAGGAACACCTGGCAGCCCTTCAGTGCTCCTGTTATCTCTTGGCTACCTAAAGTGTTCCAAAGTAGTAAAACAATGCTCTGCCAAGCTGGCGATGAAGCGTTGTAAAATCTATGATGAGTGAGTTGAAAAATGTTCTTTGGTTCAGCTGCAAATTTAGAGTCTGATTTAAACCACATGGAGAAAATGTTGATCTATGTACTGCATGATAAACCTTTAAAAGTTTGAACTCCATCATTTTGCATATTTCCAGGTTCACGGGAAAATTCTTTAAAATCACAAGAGTGATAGTTCAGAGCAGAAAATTTTTTCTTCAAAAAAGTCAAACTAAATTTACTTTAAGTTTTGCATGTGGTACTATTCTTATAATTCTCTTCCCTCTTTTTTTGTGATAAAGATAAGTAACTCAAAGATTAATGATACCAAATTCCTTAATTTTTCATATTTTTCCGATTCTCAAATAGAGAGGAAAGTATTAAGCACTTTTTAAGTAAAGACTATTGTTTTCAGCAATAGAAAATAATTTCATGATTTTTTATTTAGTTTCTACTCCTTCATGGCACCAAGAAGTAAATTATTAGCAAGAGAAGTAAAAGAACTAATGATTCTTCAAGCATTAGAAAAGGTTCTGCTTATTTCTTTTCAAGATGATCTGCTATTTCATCAGTTCTGGCTATTTGCAGTATTTTCTATATTAGTGCTACTTTAGTGCTACAGGTGTCTACAAATCAGGTCTTCCCTTTGTGTTTTATTTCTGGTTGTGCTGTAACAAAATATTATATAACAACACAAAATATGAACACCCTAGGTGAAAAATTACATTACGTTAAGTCCTTCTCACTAACAAAGTAGTTAATTTCAAGAACCTGGAAACTTTCAGATACTTACAAAAATACCTTTCAAGACATTAGAAGGAAAACAAATTAGGTTATAAAAAAAGCCATTTTCTACAATCTAAGGCAGAAAGTCACCATGTATATCCTGTCAATACTTGGCCTGATGTTAAACTTTCCCCTGATTATTTTTTTCTTCTGCCTGAGAAATGAATAATGTAGGAAAACTCTAATCTTCAGGATGTCTCATTTTTATCTTGATTTGCCAAGTTTAACTGCATTTGTGCTGCTTTCCCTTAGCTTCTACCTCTTGCCTGCCTCATTTTATAAACTGGTGATAAGAATGGTGACTGGTCTTTAGCTGAATATTGTGTGAGGATACTTTCATTTATATTTCAAATTATTTGAATTTGTCTTCCAGAAAAAAACAAATCTTTCCTTTCTTTCTCATGAAAAAATAAGAAATAAAAAAACCCATAATGATAAAACCTTTATCAATTTGTTCCTAGATTTGCTATTCACATATGCTGACTATGACTAAAAAAATCAATATATGGCTTTTGTTAATGAATGTTGAAATCTGTCAATACTCTGTTTATGTTCAGTATTAATATACTCACGAGCATAAGTCTGAGTTCTGCTCTGAACTTCTTTGGTTCGTAAAATTTACACCACAAAGTTGAGCTTTTAGTCTCTTCATAATATGTCTGTTCTATTACTATAGTAAAATGTCAGAAGATAATTGCTCAGGCTAACTGATCCTGACCAGCGGATTTTTTTCTTTTCCTTTTCTCTCAGGGACTCACATCAACACTTTTCAAGAGAGCTAAAGGAATATACTTATTTCTTTTTACAAAGAAGACATTATTTAATTGAATGATCATGTAAAAATAGCTCTTTAAAACTCCAAGATACATATCCTTTTTCTGTTCAAGGGAATATTTTTCCTCATATCTGTTGTACTCAATGAATGCATAGATACTGAGAAAGTTAAAAATGTCTATGCCCCTTCTAATTGTCTAAGTATCACCCCATGTTTTGGATTTAGATTTTTTTTTATCTGGGTCACAAAGAAAGGACTGCATGCACCCAAGAGAGAAGAAGGATAATGAATCTCATCCAGTATCCAATACTGCACAAAGGAGAAAAAAAAGTGCACTCAGCAGATTAAAATGAAATATGCAAGAATACCCTGGAAATGATGTGTTCGGTCTTTATGTATGAATTAAAGCCTTCATTTTCTAAAAGCTTATTCTAATTTCCCTCTGTGGTTAGTACGGTAGACCTTAAGCCCAAGAAATGATTAAGAAAAAAAAAAAATCTCTTTTGCTCTAGGATGTAATCCTTCCATTTGTAGATACCAATAGATCGGTCAAGTGGCAAAGACTAAAGAAGCTATAAAAAGACTAGAGAAGGCCATAAAAAGAGTATGTAGAGAAGCTACATTTTCCCACAGGCTTGTGACATCATAGCTGAATTTTCAGTGTAGTCTAATCATTATTTCATGTCTGGAGCAAATTAACATGTCTATAACTGAACATGTGACTCTTTTAAAAGGACGTCCATGTATCTGAAGCACAGACCACAGACCACGACCATGGTAATCACTACAATTTCAGTAAAGGTAGGCTTAAAGAAGGAGCACTTTTACCTTGTTGTAATTGAAGACCTATATGCATACCAATTAGAAGTAATATAAAAAAGCAACTTATATTATACAAGTAATTACAAGAAATAAAAAAGAAGTACATCATTTTAGATGTAAGTTGTAAGTAGCATAGTAAAATAAATGACTGGAAACTCAGCTACAATTTTCAAGTAGTGCCACTGAAACTTTTCTAGATGCCTCCCATTTCTGTGTTCAGTTTTATTATTATCTAAGAAAGAACGGTATTATGAAAATACCCGGAAAGGTGCTTGTTCAAGCAAGCATGTAAGTGGAAAGCCCGGTGCCATCAACATGGGAACAGTCAAGAAGACAACAAAAACAACCTAAGCGGCCCGTTAAAAAAGAGCTCTCCTGTGAGTGTCCTGAAATTATTTACATCAACACTACTAAAAATATTTTCATTACTACTATGAAAAATATTTTCATTAATGCTATCAGAAATCAACACCTAATGCACCACAGGAGTGTGAATGTAGGTATACTTGGGTTTGAGGCATATCGGAGAAATTGTGAGAGAAAGAGATAGACTTAAAGGTCAACAAGTTTTGCTCAAAATCCAAAAAACAACAGCTTTTGAGCTTCTTTGCCTTCTTTGTACCAAGTTATAGCACAACAGTTTCCTTAAAATCACTCAGTTCTTGCATTTACAGTCTAGCAGGAAAGTTTGATTTCTTAAAGTTGCAACATTTTATAACATTTGAGTCATCTGTGCTTTTAGGCTTTTAGGTAGTGAAGACAAGGAGAGGGTGGTGTAAAGAAATAGAGGCACTATTTTCTGCTGTAATATTCATTAAGCTAAATCACAACTTAGATTCGTAGATTTCAGGGCCAGAAAAGGCCATTACTATCATCTAGGCTGACCTCTCGTTACAGCAAAGGGCGAAGAACTTCAGTCTGTAATTCCAAAATCAAACTCATGACTTTGGTTTGAGCTATAGTATCTCTTCCAAAAAGACATGTAGTCTTAATTTAGAGATTTCAGGTGATAGAAAATCCATTACTTTCACAGGTAAATTGTTCTAATGCTTCATTACTCTCACTGCTAAAAATGTGCACTTTACTTCTTAGCTGAATTTTACTAACTTCAAACTACTGCCACAGAGAGCAAAAAAAAGCTTTTGTCTTCTAAATTAAATTTTATACTATTAAAAAAAATATACTTTACTAGGACATTGTTATCAAGACTGGGCTTGACCTCCTTCTGGAAAAGTAAATTGACTAAGTTCTTTGTCTGTTCAACTTGAATCAGTTTAATAATTTTTATTCAACTTTTCTGAAATTATCATAGACCAATAACCTAAATATGGTGTTGTTAATTCCATTTGAAAATGTAATTCTGCCTTTTTATTCATATTATATCCTTTGGTTTATGTATTCCAGGATCACATTCCTCATCACAGACAGAAGATTAGGACAGCTTACAGGTCAATACCTTCCCAAATATCACCTTTAAATGTGACCTACATGCCTTGTTCCTGGGTGTCATGTTTGCTAAAATATATTATACAAAGGACCCCACCTTACAAATCAACACCTTTTTTTTGGATTTGACTCTGTCATTAGCTTTCACTTAAATATTTTTTGAATCATCTGCACATTCTGTCATTAGCAATTTTATTTATAATTTTTTAAATTTATTTATAACTTTTTAAATTTATTTATAATTGTCACCTTCTAGTATCTGTGGTTCACAGATTTGTCTGAAAGTGCACCCACATAGGATTCAGCTAAGCCTATAATTAATCTCTCTTAAAAAGGTTTTCCTACTTTTGTAAGCCACCAGATTCCCACTTTTGTTCATCCAATGTGGGCAGTATTAGTTCAAACTGATTTTTTTTCTGTAATGTGTACATGAACACAGTTTACTTCATCAGACAAGTTTATTATTTTGGAAAAAAAAACGTTAAATTACTTTGATTGAACATGTTTTTTATAAAATCATGTCGGTCGGTATCAATATTGTGCTACTCAAAATTCTCAAATAGATACTGTCACTATCTGTATGATACAGACATGACAAGAAGAAATCCTATGAAGGCCATATGTGTAGCATTCTCTATGCCTATAGCATGACCATCACCATAGTAATGCTACATTATATCAAATACTGATCAGATACCATTTTTACCCTACAAACTCAAAAGTTTATAATACCTAAAGAGTGAGAGCATTTAATGAAACTCTTTAACTCTGCTTTGCTTTTCTTTTTGATGATCACCATGTCTTATCAAAATTATAAACTGTCTGTAGTCTAAAGTCTTGATTACCTTATATTGGAACACATCTAGTCAGTGAACTAGTTCTTTTTTTCAACCTTAAGACTATGCCGCACCTTTGATATGCATGAAAATTCTCAGACATCACCTGGCATTCTGTTGGTACCTTGAGGGCACAATCAGATCCAAGATGGGTAACATTGCAGTTTGAAGTTTGTTTATTTTTACATAAAAATTGGTGAAATGTTTAGGATTATATGTGATAAAGGTCACTTTTTATATATAAAATGAATCATGGAATAGACTCAGAATTTTTTAAGTTAGAAAAGACCTTTCATCTCATCAACTACAATTGTAAGCCAAACACTGCCAGGCCCACCCCTAACCCATGCCCCTAAGTGCCACATCCATTAATCTTTTAAATACCTCCGGGGATGGTAACTCAACCACTTCCCTGAACAGCCTGTTCCAATGCTTCATGATCCTTTCAGTGGATAAATTTTTTATAATATCCAATCTAAACCTTCCCTTGTGCAACTTGAGGCCATTTCCTCTTGTCATATTTCCTGTTACCTGGAAGAAGGGACCAACCCCCACCTCATTACACCCTCTTTTCAGGTAGTTATAGAGAGTGATAGTCTCCCTGTAGCTTCCTTTACTCTAGGCTAAACAACCCCAGCTCCCTCAGCTGTTTATCATAAGATTTGTTCTCCAGACTCTCCCCCAGCTTCATTACCCTTCTCTGGACAAGCTCCAGCACCTCTTGTAGTCAGGGGCCAAAACTAAACACAGGATTCAAGGTGTGGCCTCACCACTGCCCAGTACAGGGGATGTACAGGGGACAGGATGATCACTGTCCTGGTCCTGCTGGACACATTATTTCTGATACAAGCCAGGATGATATTGGCCTTCTTGGCTACGTGGAAAAACTGCTGGCTCATTTTCAAATGGCTGTTGATCAGCATCCCCAGGTTCTTTTCTGTCAGACAGCTTCCCCAAGCCTGTAGTCTTGCATGGGGTTGTTGTGACCCAAGTGTAGGACCTGGCACTTCTCCTTGTTGAACCTCAAACAATTTTCATCAGCCCGTCAATCCTGTCCATACTCCTCTGCAGAACCTTCCTATTGATGCCTAAAATGGGAGAAAAAACTCTCCATACAATGTTAGTATAGATAAGATAGAGACCAACTCTTTAATGATGGCCTTCTGGTGCACGGAGTACAAAAGCACACACGAGTGTCCAGGGGTTCCACAATTTTATAGCACCTCAATACTGAGCCATGAGGAACACGACCTTTGGGCCCAGCCATCAGGTCAGTTTTTTTACCCAAGGAACAGTGCACCTGTCCAAGCCATGAGCAGCCATGGAGAATGCTGTGGGAAACCATGTCAGAGGCCTTACTAAGATCTGGGAAGACAACATCCACAGCCTTTCCCTCATCCACTAAATACATAAACCTTAGTCATTGAAGTCATAGAAAGAGATCAGGTTGGTCAAGCAAGAACTGCCTTTCATAAACCCATACTGGCTGACCTTGATGCCTTGGCTGTCCTGTATATGCCTCATGATGGCACTCAAGATGATCTGTGCCATGACCTTCCCCAGCAAGGTCAGGCTAACAGGTCTGTAGTTTCCCTGATTGTCCTGACCTTTCTTGTAGATGAGTGTCGCGTTGGCTAACCTCCAGTCAACTGGAACCTTCCCAGTTAGCCAGGGCTGCTGGTAAATCATTGAAAATAGCTCAGTAAGCACTTCAGAGAACTCCCTCAGTACCCTTTTTTGGATCCCATTTGGCCCCTGTGGTGGGGGAAAAAACAGTTACAAAATGGTAACCCCCTAGGGGGTGGTAACCCTTAGAATTGAACCAATGAGCACTTCTGCAAAATATAAACATATCACCAGACCGGAAAAGGAGGTGATGTTGTAGTAGTTGTAGTTGTTGTTGGAGAGTGGTCATGTTCTGAGGCCACGAGGAGAAGGGGCCTGGAGCCCCACTGGGGGCTGGGATCGCTCCCAGCCCCTGGCTGGGGGGCTACAGGGACTTGGAACAGTGTTAGACTGGGCTAAGTATCCGTAGCTGAGAAACTGGGAGTTTTTCTCCACCGTGAGCAGCAGCAGGAGCAGCAGCAGAACAGCACTTACCGGAGAACAGTGGCAAAGAGCCAGAAGATAAGGAGCAGCAAACAAACATTGCAGCCAAGGAGGAGAGACACAGAGAAATGTCTGATGGAGACAGAGCAGGACTACGCTCTAGAGAGAGAGTTTGGGTAAGAACTGAAACAAACTCCCCAAACCCCTCTGAGACCTCCTAGAAAGGAGGAGGAGAAGGACTCTTACTTGAGAAGTGTCTTGGAGTGCTACAGCACCGAAAAGAGAGGAGTTGAGAAGCTCAGGCTTCCCTGAGCTGGACCGGGAAGCCGAAGGAATGTGGAGGAGGGCTTTACCCCCTCCCCCCCCCGCTGCTCTGAGACAGAGCACGGAGCTCTGCAAGGGAATTTGAATCCCCTGAGGATAAGGACCGTCACCAAGGCTTCTGCACTTCGTCGATATGACGTGGTGAAGTGACCTTTGTCCTGGTGAACGCAGCCCATGGAAGAGAAAGACCCTCGCCTGGAGTCAAAGAGCTGAGAGGGGCTTGGAGGCCTCCCTCGCGTGTAATGATAATAGATCCAGCCACAGCTGCTGCATGGAAGGAGAGAGGCTGCTGCCCTAGAGAGACTGCTGCTCTAAGAGTGGAAAGGATCTCTTCCTTCTTCCCTCCTGGACTTTTTATTTGGAAGAAGAAGAGATTTGATCCATTGTAAATACTGCTTTATCATGGTAGAGATAGTTGAGATTGTGTGTGTAATGTATTATAATATTTATTTGTACAGTCATTGTAATATAATCCCTTCCCCCCATATTGAGTTTCGTGTGTTGTCTGGAAAACCCATCTCACACTGGGCTGAGATGTGGGAGGGGAGCTTGGACTCAAGAATTGGGTTTTTGGGGCTCTCAAACCACCACAACCCCATAGACTTTTGCATGTCTAAGTGGTAGAACTGGCTTCTAATAATTTCCCCTTGGATTATGGAGACTTTTTTCTGGTCCCTGTGTCTGTCTTTCAGCTCAGGGGGCTGGGTAACCAGAGTAAAAAATGGTCTTCCTATTAAGGACTGAGGCAAAGAAGACATTATGTACCTCAGCCTTTCCCTCATCCTATGTTCCTCCCCACTTCCAAAAATGGATGGAGATTATCCATAGCCCTCCTTTTGTTGCTGACATATTTATAGCACCATTTTTGTTGGCTTTTACAGCAGTAGCCAGATGAAGTTCTAGTTGAGTTTTTGCCTTCTATTTTTCTCCCTGCTTGACCTCACAGTATCCTTGTAGTCCTTTTGAGTTTCCTGCTCCTTCATCCAAAGGTCATACACTCTCCTTTTTTTCCTGAGTTTGAGCCGAAGTTCTCTGTTCAACCAGACTGATCATCTTCCCCATCTGCTCATCGTTCAGCACATGGGGAAGGCCTACTTCAGCTCTTTTAGGATTTTCTTCTTGAAGAAGGCTGTGTCTTCCTGGACTTCTTTGCCCTTCAGGACTGCCTCCCAAGACACTCTCTCGACCAGTCTCCTAAACAGGGTAAAATCTGCCCTGTGGTAGTCCAAGGTGGCAGTTCTGATGCCTTCCCTCCTTAATTCTCCCAGAAATGGAAAGAGTCATTCTGTGATTGCTATGCATGTGATGGCCTCCAACCATCACATTACCTACAAGTCCTTCTCTGTTCACAAACAACAGGCCCAGCAGTGCACCTTCCCTGACTGTCTCACTCACCAACTGTGTCAGGAATTTATCTTGAACACACTCTAGGAACCTTCTAGAAGTCTTCCTCTCTGTTGTATTGTATTCCCAGCAGACATCTAGTAAGTTGAAGTACTCCACAAGAACAAGGGTTAGAAATTGTGACACTTCTCTGAACTGTTTATAGAATATGTTGTCTTCCTCTTCATATGGGTTAGGTGGTCTATAAAAAATTCCGCCCATGATATCTGCTTTGTTTACTTTCCCCCGAATCTTACCCATAAACACTCAACCCTGTTGTCACTGTCATTAAGCTCTAGAAAATTGAAACATTCCCTAATGTACAGGACAACCCCACCACCCCTCCTTCCTTGTATATACCTTCTGAAGTGTTTATAACCACTCATTGCAGCTCTCCAGTTGTGCTAGTCATCCCACCATGTTTCTGTGGTGGCAACTATGTCATAGTTTTCCTGCAGCACTATGGCTTCCAGCTCCTGTTTGTTGCCCAATTACACAATTGGTGTAATTGTACTTCAGTTGGGCTGTCAATCCCACCACCTTTCGGGGAGGTGAGGCCCTAATTCCTACATGACCCTTCTCACATACTTCTGTGGTTTCTAATGCATTAATAACCCTTTGAAGATTTTCTGCTGCATGGACCTCTAAATGCAAAACACAGCATTTGTGCTGAACACAGTGATAGTAATATAGAGATAGTAATATAGAGTGTGTAGTGATAGTAATGTAGAGATGGTTTTGTTATTTTTGAGCAGTGCTTACACAGAGCCAAGGCCTTTTATGCTTTTTGTACTGCCACAATGGTGAGGACTCTTGGGGTGCAAGGGATGCTGGGAGGAGACACAACCAGGACACATGACTCCAACTGCCTAAAGGGATATTCCATACCATATGGCATCATGCTCACTATATAAAGGGTGAAGAAGGAAGAAGGTGGAGACGTTCGAAGTGATGTCATTTGTCTTCCCAAATAACCATTCTGTGTGATGGGGTCCTGCTCTCCTGGAGATGGCTGAACGCCTCCCTGCCCATGGGAAGCAGTGAATTAATTTCTTGTTTTGCTTGGTTGTGTGTGGCTTTCGCTTTCCCTGTTAAACTGTCTTTAGCTCAACTCATACGTTTTCTACCTTTTACTCTTACACTTCTCTCCCCAGTCCCAGTGGTGAGGGAGTGAGTGAGCAGCTGTGCAGTACTTGGTTACTGGCTGGGGTTAAACCACAACACCTGCTAACTCCTGTGCAAGGATCCTTTCCCTGCTTTGAGACAGGTGTACTCTGTCTGTTGCCAGGAGGTCTGGTGTCGTGTAAACTGACCCATGGTTGAAACCCCCAGAATTTTGATGGTGATAGCATGCTCGGAGCCAGGTATTGACCTAATGGCTCTTCCTGTTTCTTCCGTCATCATTCTCTACAACAGTAAGGAGAGAGAAGAACACAACTCGTGCTCCTGATCCCTTAACCAGTCATCCCAAGGCCTTGAAGTCTCTCTTGATTTCCCTTGGAATTCTTGTTGCTGCCTACCTTAGAAATCAATACTGGACAGAGTAAAGTAATTGTGGCAATGGTAGTGTGTGTTGGTGTCCATCTGTTTACAGTGCATTTTTTTACTATATATTATATATTATATATTATATATTATATTTATATATTATATATTATATATTATATTAGATATATATTATAATCATTATATTGTATATAATTATTTTATTATAATATACTATATTATTATATAAAATGTGATAATTTTCTGCAAGTGGTAAGAAAATGTTGAACTACATAGTAAGTTATAACTTTCTTAGAAGCAGTATGCATTGGCACAGGTCCAGAGTTCTGTATTCTCATCAGATGGCAGAACACAGATCAGCTTTAACTCACAGTGGTAATACTCAGTGTTCATAACTGAAATCCCAAAATGATAGGAGAAATGTGGTCCAAACATAAAAGATCATAGTTCAGTGACCTATCTCAGAGACATGATCTGTCAAAGTAATAAGTTCTGACCTTGCTAAAGTCAGTACTGCAGATCAATTTATACAGCCTAAACTGAGGGTCATTATGCATAGGATATTCCTGGATAGGCTTATGCAACAAGATCTTCATGTCCAAGAGGTGCAGTGAACATGAAATCACCTGGTCTGCTCATCTTCAATCATATGGTTGCCTAATACAGTTTGGTGTGTTTCAGCAAATTAGATGAACTCGACGAGATCTGAACACTGGGATTCTTTTATTTTGTTGTGGGGTCAACACTTTCTCACAAAATCTGTTTATGGACTACATAAAGCAAAATTAGAAAACAAACAGCATTTGGTAGATAAGCAGTTTTGCTGTGTCTTGAACAATTTCATGAATATAAAATTCTACTACAATTACTTTTTTTGTGTCTCCGTGTCCAAAAAAGAAATAGAGTACAATTCAGATGAATATTGAAGAGGCATCCTGGCACTCTCTCCTCCAGAAGGAAAGCCTCAATTGCAGTGTACAAGGAAATATGAAGTTATTGTCTTTCCAAAAGTAGGATATTAAAATAAATCAATAAAATTAACCAGACATATCTGAAAAGGGGTGTTTGAGGTTGGAGGAAGGACAGGAAGAAAAAAGACTGTTGCATGACTGTGAATGTTGTGCTCCATAAGAAGGTAGTATCCAAGTTGGGTTTTTCAAGTCCAATGAGCAAGAAAGAAGGACAGACCAGCCTCGCACATAGCTGCTTTGAACTCTGACTAGCACATAAGGTATAAAAATTCTCACTTACACTTTTGTTCCTCATTGCTTTTCTTCCCTAGCATTGATAGTACTTCACCTATGACCTTACAACACTGTAGATATTGGTAAATAAAGTATAGTTTATCTTTATCACTTCATTATTTTCATACCATTTTGCAGGAAAATGTATGGATAGAAGTCTATTTCTTCAGTTCTGTTTTTTGCTGCCAAAGATAGAAAATTATTATCTAAATTAAAACACCTGTGCATATGTCACATTTTCACATCTTAAAAAGCAAAAGAGTGTATAATATGTATGATGAGAATATTCTTAGTAATCTCGGTGATGACTTTTTTTAAGAGAAACTCTTCTCACTGCCTTCAGCCTTCTGACAGGTCTACCTTTTTGCTGGTGAATGTACAATTTTTCTGGTAGTATAATGTCAGTGGCTAAGCTTGACTAACGTTTATTTCAGAGGACACAATGCTGAACATGAACTCCTAGTAAGATCTAACATCAAGGACAAGGTGCACCTTAATATCTATACCATACACCTTAAAATTTATAGCATTTGTAAAATAATTTAGCAACAAGTTAATATTCAGCCTCATTTAGAATATTATTACCATTCCCACTATTACTGTCACTACTATTTTAGAGATAGAAGTGATTAAGTACTTTGCCAAAACCCACAGAGCAATCAGTTTTAGAAAAAGTATCAGAATTAAGGATTTTTGTCTCCCAGGTTACAGCTTTTTCTACACCTTGTCCAACTGACTGGAATATTTTAACTGCTTCAGAAATCATTAGTTAATGATTTGGCTACTGGTCTACAATGTTATGCTTACTGACAGGCATTTGATGTGCTTTTTCACATACTTCTTCTATATAGTCTTGTAGTCCATACCAATATTTGTCTTGATGTTTTATTCCAGGGGTTTTTTTTGATTTTTTTTTCTGAGGTTACTGTTCAGAATTTGGGGTGCTTTTATCATGTATTCCAGTGCCTTAGAAGATCAAATAAATAATAATTTCCTTTAGGTCAAGACACAGACAGACTCAAATCACTAAGACTGAAAGCAGAGTCCAGTGATACAGCACCACAGAGTCCCTGACCCTGCACACAGTCCTACCATGTAACTTTTGAGGGGCTATATTCAAAGTTAAGAAGAAAATAAGCAGAAAACAAAACCCAATTATGTGAGCTCAGAATAGCTGCATCCTCCTAACTGCACAGCCTACGTCAAGTGGTGCCTTGAGGGAGATTTTAACAGTATTGTTATTTGATTCCCATTTCAGATGCTTTGCATTTCCAGGTATTTAGCCTGATGGAAGACAGGAGAAGTTCATCACATAAAGAACAGCTACCTAAGCAAACAAACCCTCTCCATGCTTTGAAATGTCAGTGTCACTGAGGCTAAATAATCAGAGAAAGCCAGTGTGAACATGTGAATGACGACATATCCTCCAAGAATTAGAGGGAGCAGATGGAAATAAGTCCTTTGCAAATTCTGCAGCAGGAGCTGGAAGATAGTCTTTAATTGAGGGATTCTTATGTCCTCTTCCTCCTTTACTAGTCTCCCTTAACAACACAGAATTATTAAAAACAGGGAAACAATTACAGAAAATTAGCTATTTACAGACCAGGATGAGCTCAAGTTGTAAAGTCTTCTACATGGGGATTGAGCAAGTATGACAAGTCAGTCCTGGACTAAACCAAAAGATAATCAGATTCTACTAATTCAGACTGTGAGACAGATCGTTGTCATGCTCTTTAAAGGCTAAGCAATGTCTGCAAAAGCTGCAGAGGAGCAGTGTTTTCTATTGAGATGACGTTAAGAAAAATTAAAAATGCAGACAATAGACAACTAAAGAAGGAAAGGCTTTCGTGAAGAGGCATAGTTGGAGATCATAGATGGAAACACTATTACACTGCCAGTCTGAGACAGCAAAGGGAAGCTATGTGTTTCTTTTAGCTTGAATTGCTATAAAAGCTGTGAACTGATAAAATTCCATATGAGATATTAAATTATTGCCTAGGTCAAAAAGAGACCCTATTTATTTTTTTACTGTAAAAACCTGAAGGCTTTTGGATTCCCTGTGAACATGGGTTAATGAAATTATTTAAGTTGCTTAGATTGTTTAGTGACTATACCAACTCAACCTTCTTCTCTTTGTAGTGTTTCTCTGCTTCTTACACTATAAAACTGAGAGAAAAAAGAATCCCATGGAAGGTGAACACTTTGAAATATCAATCATTTTGAACTCTTAAGGTGTTCTTCACCCAACTGTCAGGACTATAGAACCATAACTGGATCCAAAAAGGCTATTTTACTTTCCTTACAAATATTGAAATTGTGCAATGTAAACTAAACAAATAGCTTCACAGATTCCTTCAGCTTGTGTGATTTTGAAGCTCCCTATGGCTTGTTCTGGTGCCTTTTCTGTATGTGATCTGCTTCTATGAAGTGAACAGCTAAAGGAGGCACCCCTGTTCCTTCCAGCTAAGTCTGTCATTAGGATTTTGTGGTGATAAATTTAAGACATCCCAAGCTTTAATCAACATTCCATTTTTAATCCCTTCAACTAAATACCCCAAGCGTTAAACACCATTTCAAACAGTCATGTGCTAGCCACTAAACTGCTCTTGAAAGCTGAATTACAGTATTTGCTTTTGCAAATGCAACCAAATTAAATTTTATGGTGACAATAGCTAACATTTTATCTTTTTTAAAGCCTGTTCACAGCAGTCATTCCTATCAAAAGTTTTACTACTAAAAAGTGAAAATGCTTGCAAAAGATTTCAAAGCACAATCCTAACAACACACTCAACAAAATACTGCTTATGGACTTTAAATTTTTTTATCCATATGAGGTATTTTTTTCATTCCTCACTTTATTTTTTTCTTTAAGCTAGAAAATATGGGCATGTATTTTAAAGTAATTTTTTTCCTGGGAACTATTTTGAGGTGTAAATATAAATTGTTTCCTTTACAACCGTTGTACATTAAAGTAAATTCTACTGCATTTGAAAACGTCAGCTTTATTTTGTACTGGTATTCAGAATCCTCTCTTTTTCACCAATATTATATAAAGTTCCTCTGGGAAGATAATGTGTATGATTGCAGCCCTGCCTTGTTAAAATCCATGGCTTTTTATGCAGTCATGTTTTCACCCATGAATTATGCATGAAAAAGTATCTCATTACATTTCATTTTCTTTACAGCAGCATCCCCCTTTCTCGACATGCTCAGATTCCCATCAGCCGAGCTCTACTCACCCTGCAGCTTGGCTCCATCTTGATGCCTTCATAGCATTTTAGACAAAATGGGTGTGTTTAACTTGTCACCTCAAACCTGATATAAATTATTCACCAGAGCTTTGCACAGATTTGTGAGATAACCAGCCTGAACTCAGGGAAACTTCACATGTTTGACTGTGTGTGTTGTATTTGACGGGGACATTAATGGCAATTTCCCCTTATACTCATCCCAAACAGAGGGGTGGGGTTTTTTGTTGATTTCGTGTTTATCTTTTTTTTAAAGATCCCAATACCAACATTCAGTTTTATTTAAATTTATTTTCTATGGCTTGAGCTACATATTTTTATTTTTAGCTTACCTCTCAAATGCCACTAAAAATACACTGTTTCTTATGTTTCTAAGGTAAATGGAGCAGAAATACTCTTTAAAATGCTCTGCCTAATGTTAAAGGTGCCTGGAAATCCCTCCAAGAGTAAATGCATGTTTAAATCACACAATTTAACAACTGGGATCCTTCTCCTTCTGTTTAAACCAAGACAGTGGATCTTTATTTCCAACAACTCATGTTAGGAGAAGAGAATACCTGAACTGTGAAGTTTGCAACACCAGGGCCTTATGTTTCTGACATGTAACTCATATACACATCGGAAGACAACAGCCATGGCCTACTTCCACGTGTAGCCAGGAAACCCCCTCAGATTATTTTTGTAAGCTTTCTTTAACCGCAAGATGTGATGGTAAAGACTCAAAATAAAAGCTCCAGACAATCCTATCCTTCTTCACACTACTTGATCCCCTGGGAAGGCAGCACGCCGAGGTCATTGTCAAACACTTTGTGGAATACTGAGAAGTTAAATGCAAATAAAGCTGAAAGAAAGTGAGTGTCAAGTCACTGAGATACAAAGACACTTCAGTTAAAACATGCGGTTTCCTCAGTTTTCAAGTATTTTACAACATTACATAAGACACATTCAACTCAGTAGCGCCTTCTGTAACTTTTACAATAGAGGTTCATACTTTGATAGAATACAAAGCACATGCACGTTTGAGCTCCGAGGCTTCAGATGGCTCCATGGTCAGGGGGACAGCACAGCTGTGTCTGTGCCACATCCTGGCTGGGGGGAATTGCACTGATGGTGGTTTACAAGAAGTAAACAACCTTACACACCTCTAGTGGGAGCAGTCTGCTGGGCAGTCAGCAGTCCTGGTGCCCACTCCATGTAGCTGTCTGGCTTTGAGGGCTGGAGCAGCCCCTTCAGGGAGCAGACCATGAGTACATATACCAGGCAAAGCAGGACATGAGCAGGGAGGACAATGCTGTGGCAGTCCCTTATGCAAACAAGGAGCATCTCCCACATGTGGACCTCCTGCCCACCCATATCGGTCCCAGCAGCTTACAGTGCTTCCCAGCTAAGGTACAACATGTGTCTGTGCCTACACTCCTTCCCAGTCCCCATACAGCTGCATTGCAGCCTGCAGCACTGCAGCACTGGGATCTGGATACCCATCACTCTTGTCTTAGGAGAAAGGTCAGACTTAAGAAGTTCTTAACAAGAAAGCTGACTGTAAGCAAGCAAATGCTTAATTTGACCTTTAACAATACATGTAGAAACTAAAAGGGTCACAATAAAAAATGAAACCATTGTTGTCACTTTTGTCCCAAAACCAGCAGAACTACTGTAGTATTTCTAGGAAATGGAGGTATATCTCAGAGGTTTTTTATTTTCTAATTATTTGAACACTTATTATTTATTCTCTTGTTTATTTGCTTCATTTTGAGACAAATAAAGCATTTATGTGTTTACATATAGTCTGGATTAACACATAAAGAACTAGTTTTGAAACAAACCTTAGTTTTATTTCCAATTCGGGACCTTTCATTTTTCACTATAGATTGTATCACTTGTGAGCTTGTAAAGTCACTGACAATTTGCATAGACATAATAAACATTTTTGAGTGGGAGGGAAGCATGACACCAAACCAAAACCCACAAGCAAACCCATACACATAAGACCTCAACTATTCAAAGTCAGAAATAGAAACAAAGGTCATGATATTTCATGTATGAACCTGATGCACTTTCACTGGTAAAGTCTTACAACACAGACAAATACGAATTGAGCTAAGAACTACACATAAAGAGTACACATTGACTTCCACTTCTTTCATGGGATGAATTTTTAATTTCATACAGCCTAATATTTTCTTATAAACAATACACAGAAATCTTTGACAATATATTTCATACATTTTGTTCCGGCAAGGTTAAAATAATTGAGGATTCACCAGAGGCAGGGTAAAATAAACCATTTTTTCCTTATGCTGTCTCGAAAAGGTTGAATTTTTCAAGGATTTAGCCAGTTTACATGCATACCCATAGCATCCTATGTTCTGTATGAACTACTTTGATTCTAGTACTAGATACAACAGGATATGGAAATATTTGAGTTGACTATTGCAGAAAAATTGTTTTAATTGCAGATGAATTTTAAGTAAAAATCTCAAATATTTCAAATATATGTAGTAAGACTGTTCAAAGGTCTTTCAAAAGTAAGAAATACGAGTGAATAAAAATTATTTTTAATTATAGGGAAAAATGTCATTTTTAGTTTCATAGTCCTCATTAAATGGTATATTCACATCATAATGTCTAGAATTTTTTTCTATGCAACTTCTAATTCAGCTAATTGGTACCACGACCTACTGGAGAGTTATAATTTAAAAAAAGAAATTAAGACAGAAGTTAACCTACCTCAAAGAAAAAAAAATTAGTATTCTTATGTTACTACAAGACTATAATAATAATCATAATTAATAATTTCTTCCCAAGAGAGAAACAGTGTGATATGAAATTTCTGTGCTGGAAGAATCAAGTTCAGCAGAACAGTCACACTGACTTCCTTCTCCTCTCCTTCCAATCTTACATGTGCTCCTTCTGGGCCTGTAAGCCACAGACCATCCAATCAGGTTGTATGAAGAGTTCATCTTGATGATCTTTGTGGGTCCCTTGCAACTCATGATATTCTATTCTATTCTATTCTATTCTGTTCTATTCTATTCTATTCTATTCTATTCTATTCTATTCTATTCTATTCCATTCCATTCCATATGTAGTTGGCCACGTCCCCCAGATCAAACTTGGCTTCTTACATGCAAAACAGGCATTAGCTTCAGAAATGTCAGAGTAAGGAGCAAAACCTAAACACTGTGTAAGCATTTGAATTTTGGTTAAAAACATTCTGCCTCGTGGAAAGTCATGTGTGATGGCTAGCTGCTAGAATATGATCGGACTTTTATTCTCCAGACCAATAACTAGCACCCAGTGCAAGTGAGATAACAAGAAAAAGTACAAGGTATAGTGGTTAGTGTATTGAGCTGTCAAGTCTCTGGAGAGAGAACAGAGAAAAAGGCATTTTGAGATTCTACTAGAAATCATCATTGTTTCTCTGCCAAGGGTTTTCAAAGTACTCATAGAGAAAAAATAGCTTTCAGTAGTCACAACTGTGTTACACTTGATAATGTTTTGTACAATATTTTGTATTGTGAAACACAAATTCCAGTTGAGGTACTTTGAAAATTTCCTGGTACAGACTCATTTTATTCAATTATCCTGGTTGGTTTAAAATGCTGAAATGAGAACTTATATTACCTGTGGGTTAAACTAGACTATAGCACTTCAGAACAATGTGGTTGATTTTTATGGACACTTTTACACACTCAAAAATTGCTAAACTCTTCACAACTAATGACTGCAAAAACAGTATACACATAAAAATAGGCAAGGAGTAAACATTGTAAAATAATGTAACAGCACACACATGGTTAAAATCCTACCCCTACGTGTAAGCATGAACTTTCCTTTCTAATTTGGCTTGTGATATTAACATTATTATGATTAGATTATTTGTGTACTGCAGGCAAGTAGCAATCTGATTTCTATCTGTGATTAAGACTACATATTTGTTTATTTTTTTAAAGTTTTTCTTTATTTAATGTTTCTTGCTGCTCTGCAAAAACACGAAACCAACCAAATAACAACCTTGTCAAAGATGTTGAAGATTAGATGGCAATTCAGATAACAAGCAAAATAATATTTTTTAAAAACAGGTTGTGACTCAGAATTTAGAACTATGGAAAATACGTATCAATGGAAAAAAAATAAAAATGAAGTTTGACATACTTCAAACTTCATGTTTTGCATAAATTTAGCATCTCTCCTTCTTTTCCACTCAGGCTTTTGCTCAATGACCCATGTAACTACTGTGCTCTGGATTCCCAAAGATCTGCAGCCACCTACACCCTATTAACCAGTACAGTCTCCTAGATTATCAATTTATGCTGAAGTGGCTACTGTCAGTCAGATAAGTAAGGACTTTAGACATAGAAACTGTTCCTGAAGATAACCAAGGACCTCATTAACTAATTTTAAAGAGAGGTATGATTTTATCAAGTGCCACATTCAGACACCATAAGACTAAAAGTAAGTTTTAAAACAAGAATTATGAGACCAAAGAGGAAATTTTCTTGGATTCTAAAATTATAATATTGGAAGAGAACACTGACTCAAGAGCATGAAGAACATAAATGATAACAAATTAATTCAGATATGTGTTTGTTGTATTGTAAATTATTTTATAGCTCTAGTAGACATGTTATTTATCCACCACAAACAATATTGTTCATTGGACTCAGCTACTGAGTTCTTCTTTACATTCAGGCTTTTATCAATACTTTTAACAGCATGAGATATTAATATAAAAGAAAGTCAAGTTCATCGAATCCAACAACCTGGTATTCGTGGGAGTCCTTATGACTACAAAACGGTCTCCCCTGGACAAGTGGTAAAGCTACAGACTCATCTGGACTTATTTAACATAAGTTATAAATTTTATATTTTCTCTTTATAAGAAATCGATGCGGTAGATCTGACAGCATGTATATTGTTTCCTTTAAGTCCATAGCAGGGAGCAAGAGAGATCTACGGGAAGCAGACAGAGGAAGCTGTCAAAGATGCAATTATAACTTTATTTCCCTTATTTGAATACAAAGATTTCTCAATATCCTAAGAAGCAATATTTGTTGTGATTCTTGACCACTGGAACATAATAAAAACCTTCCTTGGTTTTTCGTAGTCTCTGGAAACCTTTTCTTACACAAAGAACTTGCTTGTTGCATTTAAAGGTGTCTCCTCATGACCCAGAAATGGAAAGAAGTTTGATTTGTCTTGTCAGTACTGCCTTTTTTCTGTAGTAATATCAATGCATAGCCAGAGTTCTTCCCAGAAGTTTTTTGTTTCTTTATGTATTTGTTGCTAGGTCATCCCTTAGAGTTGAAGTCTCTACATATTTTAATATTTTCCTTTATTCCTTTCTTTTTTAAATCCATCAGTTTTTCTTTTTAGTTTTATTTTTCTTTTTTCTTTTTTTTTCACTTATTCCCCTGCTGCTTTCTTGAATTCTTCTTTCAAGTAAACCTTTTTCAACCAGCTTAAAAATGTTTTGCTTTGTTGCAGCCTCTTCCAGCTTCTTCACATCTTTTTTAATTTCTTCTCCATAGCATCCCTATTTTTCTTTCTTCTTCTTTCATGTATGCAGTGCTCCTGATACATTCTCACAATCACTTATCACTTCCTGATCCGCTTTCTAGCAAAACGCTTTTGACACATTGAAAGACGTCTTTCAAATCAAGCAGGTGATGTGACCAGCTTTCTCTGACTTTGAAACATCATTTCCTGTGACCAGATCTGCCCAATATGGTATTTTTTTTATTCTGGCTATCCAACACCACTGTACATCTCAGATGATTTTTTTTCAGATTGAGTTTGAATTTTGTTGCCTGGAGTAACAGTGTGTTCAGAATCTATTTCAAACCTAGTTTACAATGTCTTTTTAAATGTCACATTACCAACTATACGAAAACTTCAGCATATAATCATTAATTTATCTGCAAGCATTTCAGGATTTATTCTCAGTTCTTAGACTGGCACACAACATGATCGCTTCACACATGGTAAGCACCTGATTTGCTCCTAATTTGTCACTCCCTAGTGCTTGACTGATCCTATAACATTGAGAAGATACCTTTCCATTTTGTTAAAGTTAGACAGTGACTCACTGGGAGCTCTTCCTAGGACCTGGTCAGAGGCAGAGTTTGAATATCGTATCACACCTGATGTAATAAAATTTAGAGCAACTAGTAGTGAATAAATAAGACAGTGCCTTATGCAACTTTTATCGTGACATACACCTATTTTCAAGTAAAATGGGTAAGTTATTACATCATTACAACTTTTTTTCCAAAGTATTTTTTTCTTTACCAGGTAACCCTCATGCTACTATAGCTTCATAACCTGTTTCATTTTTGCCATGAGAAAAATGCTTGGAGCTGTGCCATCATACAGGAGAGGCTTTTTAATATGGTAATTCAGGTGGCAGAATAACAGACAAAGTTAATGTTAATTGAAAAATCTAACTACCTGCTGGTAGATGAAGGACAAGCATGCTTATTTTAATTGTACTTAAGCATATTTGTATATACATTTGCATGTATAGCTTATATATGTGTCTGTCCTGTTTCATAGTGTCTGTCCAGTTCCGCAGCTCTTTTACTCCTGCCCAGGAAAGCCTACAAAAATATCTGGCTACACATATAGGTTTGTGTATTGAGATCAGAATATGAGAATATTTCAGATCTCAAAGCTATCAATTTTCTCACCTATTATAAGATAACCACTTACTGTTCTGGTGTCAAGATTACTCTGGTTTCCTGAAAAAAGAGAGAGAGACTTACCTTCCCAAATGACACTTGTGGAACAATCCATTTTTCTGACGGATTTTATTAAGATGAAAGCACTGACTGAATGTACTCTGACATTAAAAATTTTAGGCATAATTAGGTCACAGAATCAACAAAAATATAGTGTATATAAAGAAAACATGTTGCAAACCTTGCATAAGAAAAATGAACATAAAAACTATCATTCTCTAAGGGATTCTTTTAATTGAATACATTTAAAATTTTCAGAGGCAGTTAAAGCTGACACCTGCTGTTATATAGACTGACATGGTTAGAAGCTATCTAGCTCCTTCCAGTAAGCTGAAGAAGCAAAACATCTAATTAAAACCAAAACTGTAAAGGCGTTTAGTCAAATTGTTTAAAGTGTTCTTTTTTTAAGATGTAAAATTGGCTAGGGTTTGTTGGCACAGAGAGTTTGTCAAAGCTAATGAATAAAATTGTAAGGCCAAGAAAACTTGAATGTTGTACAGACAAAGACATTCTGTGGAGCTTCACTTTTCGAAAAGCCTAAACATAGATTAATACAGCACTTAGATTAATCTCAGCAGAGAAATAACTGTACCTTATTCATTAGTACAAGATTTAAATCTAAGACATAGTTATGGTCTAGAGGCTGAAAATGTGCCAATCGTTAGTAAATCTTGTGAATATATAATACCTTTCTGAAAAATAATAATTTTTGAAATTTTAAGATGTCACATAATATTTGTGGACTTTTTATACAAAATTAAAAAAGCTAGTGCTCACAATATCTAAATGTGTCAGCAATGCTGGTATTCTGAAGCCTTCTTTCATTCCTTTATGCTGAAAAAAGGATGGCATTGCTTGAGAATTATCTTGATTTGCCTGATGTAGTTGCTCAATCTATTATTAGTAGCATTTTCATAGCATCTTCAGTCCAAGTTGCATTATACAGTAAGAGAAGTGTGAGAAAAGTAGCAGCTTTCTCTTCCAAGGAGTTATCATTTAACGGTTCTATTCAGCACTTCTTACTGTAGCATATCACACACTGACTTCAGAGGGGGCTTTGCCAAAGGAGGGAGTGAATAAGGAGTGCTGAATAGGACTCTACAAAGGCACAGCAGGTACAGCTGGTGCAATTCCATACAGACAAAGCATTGTACAATACAATGTAGACAGTTAAAGCAGTGCATTATGTATCATTATGAAAACCATCCATTTTACATATAATTTATAATATGAAAGTAGTTATCCTCCCTCCAAGTTTTGCTCCATTTTTTGAGTTTTATCAAACTATTAGTGCTTGATAAAGGCCACTTAGTATGGAAATACTATGATAAAACTTTAAATTCAGTTGATAAAACAAACAAGCAACAGATAAACTTTTTCTTCTAAAAAAGTCAGAAGTCTCAAATTTGTTGATGGAGAATTATCTTCAGTATGGGATCAAGAATTTTTAAAGAAATCCCTATTATTTCTTATTAAAGTCCAAAATCTATTATTCATAAATTTCAAGGTGCCATACACGCATTAATGAAAGAAACCTTACAGCATTACAGCAAGGACGCTATTGTTCTCTTTGTAAAGCAAGGGAAAGAGAGATGGAAAGGTAACGCTACTTAAAGAGCTATACTTTTACTGATTATGGCATTTTAACAGCCCAGAAATATGCTTGGAGGGACTGAACTGTATTATTATTAGGCTTGTCTGAAATGTTAGATTTAAACCTTCAGCTAAATTATGGTGGCCTGAGAAGTTACCAGGTTGGCAGAACAGAATGTGCCCCTACCCATGGCAAACACAAGATAAAGCAGTCTAATCTGACCTTGTTTGCATTCATGTTGGTAATGTTCTATGTTCTTCTCAAGCACAGCAATAGCATTAAGTATATCATCGTATTCACAAATAAAAACACTTTGGTTCATGTTCTGGGAGGTATAATAAGAAAGAGTTCTAATTGCCTGTATCGACTGAAGAGTGCAGAGTGGAAGGCCTTGGTGACAATAAACACCACAAAGTGCTGCAAGATACAATAATAGTTTCAAAATTCTGCTTTAGAGTGACTTTCTAGTCATCAAAAGTGTACCCTTAAAAAAAAAAAGGCATATATGTGTGTTAGACCTTTATTAACTTTACAGACACCAGAGGGATAAGAAGAATCCTTTTGCTACTGAACCATTTTTATTTTTTCTTCAAAACAAGCTCTATGTTCCTCACTTAGACTAAGAGAAAAACATAAACTATACTAGTGAGAAAAAGGTCTAGGGGTTTCTGATTTTAAGCATTACTCCTGTAAACCTTATCTGACCCTGTATATTCATGGGGAAATTTTAATTTAAGAATTGGATATTCTGGCTTGGATATCACAACTGCTGACCATAAATTAAATTAATCTGAACATAGCTGCAGAAAATAAATTTATTCTCCATACCTCCTTAAGATTCCTAAAAATAATGCAGCAAATAATATTATTACATTAAAAGATGATCTAAGATCAATGTGAAGAAGCAGATTACAGTATTGACTTGTATGATCAGGAATGGATCTGCTGCAGACCAGTACCACAGTTCAGAAGGCTAGAGATAGGGATCCCAACTCCTTGGAAACTACAGATGTACCTGAGGTGATTTTGTTGCAGTTCTATATAGGGGTTTTAATTTTATGTTAGCCATTAAGTCTGAGTGCAACTTCTTGGCCTCAAAACTACATTGTTCAAACAATCATAATTTACATGAACACAGCACAGTAAACTGCATTCATCACAGTACAAACAGTGTGTCAAACCAAAGAAAATGAGACAAATATGACTACTTTGTGACTTTTTTTAATCAAATGCTTCTTCTTCTGCCCACAAATGAATCATATATTTTCATAACCACAAAATGATTTTTACTGTTTTCAGTGATGGCTCTTTGTGGAATTCTGGAACAAAACCTCACTTAAAACACGCGTTTGTTCCTTGTGGTTTATTTGTTCAATCTATATATAGAGCAAATTCTGAAACTAACAGAATAGTCTGTCTTCTGAAAAAGAACAAAAAACCCTACCTTCTCCAGCTTAAAAAACTTTTGGGTGACTTTTATAGCAAAAGTTTCAAACGAGGTTGTTTAGAAACTTTTTAAAAAATAAACAATGCTAACCCAGCATCTCATCTACTTTATTTTTTATGTCCCTTTTTTTAGGGTTTGAGAGGTGTATGACACCATAAAGCCATACATGCGAGCACTAGAAGTCTCATGTTAAGGGAATGTTGGTAGGGAGTTAAGGCTTTTGCCGTTTGCTTCTCCCTTTTTGCCACAGTAGGAGCACAAAAATAATGAACCAGACCAAAGTAGATCATTGTGTCAAAAGTCCTTCAAAGGGTACCAGGAAATTGAAGGTTAGTGCCAGGGCATGGGTTCCTGTCACCTTGAATTGACATTGAAATTACACATGATGTGTGTGATTTATGGCCCAGACCATGTTCCTGAGGCTTAACAAGTTACAGTACATTAGTTTACACGTGTGTGTTCATTCATAGCATTCTGCCAGTTCAACCTTGCTTACCATATAGACTATAGGCTTCAAGTAGAATTGCATTACCTCACCTGTGTGTCAGCTAGGAGTGTACAGATGGGCAAGCAGTGAACTTCAGGTGATATTCAGTAATTTCATCATGTCTTTCAGTCTCTAGGCAGGCGGCGTAGCCTGGGTATGAACTAAAATCCCATCCTGGAAAAGCAGCAGGAAGGAATTCCAGCCATTCCAGCCAGTAAGCCATGGGCCCAACTTAAATGCCTCTATGCAAAATGCGCATAGCCTGAGGAATAAACAAGACATGCCAGCACCTGCAGTGCTGTGATGTGAGATGGCTCCTATGACCAGAGTCTTGGAATGGAAGGATACAGTCTATTTAGGAAGGACAGACAGGGGAGACAAAGAGGGATTGTTGCCCTCTATATCAATGACCAAATGGAGTGCGTGGAGCTCTGCCTGGGGATGGATGAGCAGCAGACTAAGGGTTTATGGTCAGGATTAAAGGGAGGGCAGGGACAGGTAACATTATAGTGGGAGTCTGGTTCAGGCCACCCATCAGAGGACTGAGCTGATGAAGCCCTCTACAGACAGATAGGAGGGACAATATTCACAAGCCTTGATCCTCATGGGGGACTTCATCCACCTTGATACCTCCTGGAGGCACGGCAGAGCAGGTTATAATCAACCCAGGATGTTCCTGGAATGCATTGGTGACAACTTCCTTCTCCAAGTGACAGAGGAGCCAACGAGGAGAGGTGCTGTGCAGGAACTTGTTCTTGCCAACAAGGAGGGGCTGGTGGGGAATCTGAAGCTCAAGGGCAGCCTTGGATACAGTGACCATGAAATAGTGGAGTTCAAGATTCTTAGGGCAGTGAGAAGGGTGCACAGTAAGCTCGCTACCCTGGACTTCAGGAGAGCAGACTTTCAGGGTTCTGCTTGGTAGAGTACCATGCGATAAAGCTCTGGAGGGAAGGGGAGGTCAAAAAGTCAGATTAATATTCAAGACTCACCTGTCCCAGGCACAGGAGACATGCATCCCAGCAAAAATACAGAGAGGCAGTGAGGGAGGTGATTCTGCCCCTTTACTCTGCTCTTGTGAGACCCCACCTGGAGTACCGTGCCCAGCCCTGGGGCCCCCAGCTTATAAAGGACATAGACCTTTTGGAGCAATTCCAGAGGACGTCCATGAAAATGATCAGAGAGCTTGAGGCGCCTCTCTTATGAAGACAGGCTGAGTGAGTTGGCATTTTCAGTCCAAGGAAAAGAAGGTTCCAGGGAGACCTTAGAGCAGCAGCCTTATGGTACCTAATGGGGGCCTACAAGAAAGATGGAGAAAGACTTTTGACAAGGACATATAGTGTTGGACAGGGGGGAATGATTTTAAACTGAAAGAGGGTAGATTTAGACTATATATTAGGAAGATATCTTTCCTGTGAGGGTGGTGAGGCACTGGAACAGGTTACCCCATCCCTTGGAGTGTTCACAGCCAGGCTGGATGGGGCTTTGAGCAACTTGGTCTAGTAGAAGGTGTCCCTGCCCATGGCAGGGGGGTTGGAACTAGATGATTTTTAAACTCCCTTCCAACCTAAACCATTCTATGATTCTATAACTCCGTGGTCTACTGATTAATCATTGAAGAACTTGTTTTTTTCTTATAAAAAAAAGTTCAAAATCCAACCTGTCATAATGTCTATAGGGCCTTGATTCAACTTGGAGAAAAGCAATATCTAATTTAAAGATACTTTCTTAGTTAGAAACTATTTTTCCAATCACTACTTGTCAAGTAACTAGTTAAAGATGAAAAAAATGTGTTTCAAAGACTATCTTCAATCTAAGGTAGTAATGGTGAACAGAAAGACGTTAAAGACATGAAAATTATCAAGCAGAGAACGTAAACGATAGAGTAAGTATTTCAGACCATTATGAATACCCCATTATTTAGGAAATTAAAAACTATAAAAACTTAAGGAAAGATGCATGTAATCATGAACCACTGAAGTCTGCTTTCAGTTTTTAAAGCCGTTCATCAGTCATCTGTACACTGACTTTAATTCCACACACAAATGAAGGTGATACACACTTGTATGTATGTAGCTTGGAAATCCTACCGAGGTAGCTACTTTCAGGAGATATGGATTTTCAGTGGCACATTACTGCAGCAGGACCATAATCTCGAGTCCTTGTATCTCTTGCTGCTCACGCCCAACAGAAAGTAGCAGATAAATGGACTCAGCAGGAGGGCAGTTTCTGCTTGCACAGTCTGGGACTCTATCAAGAGAATGGCAGAGCTGCACAAAGTGTACATACTGCACGCAGGAAAGATACCTGCATCTAGCCTTTATCTTGTTTAAAAAAATAAATCAGATTTCCTAATTTAATAACAATATTTGAGCTAATTAGGGAAGCAATAACTATTTCTTACTTCATTAGCTAAATGCTAACTATAATTAGAGAGTATTTTCTGATTAGTTCCTAAGGGATTTTAGGGGAATAGAAGTGGCAAAAGAATGTTTGTGGTCTGAGCCGAGATGAAGATCATAGCTTTTTAAACACTGACCAAAATAAATGTCAGCAAGTTCTATAACATTGAACAAAAGATAACTGTTGATCTGGCACACAGTGTTTGAGTATTTTGCATCTTAAATGCCCAAAGTATATTTAAATATATATATATATATATAAGCATAAAAATTTCTAAGCCAAAGCCTAAAACAAAAAATCCATCAAGTCCATTAAATTTTGAATTTGACAATTCTTTTAATGTCTTCAATAGCACACAGTTAGAAGCATAATGATGTATTTGATGAGTGTTTCTTACTTTTTGACATAAATTAATTTGTTTTAATATTTTTTGGGGTGCATTTTGCATTGTAAATACTATTATGTGGCTGGATCAAAAGTATGTAAACATGAATTCGAGCACATATTGTGCCAAATATAAAAGAATGTAATTGTATTTTTAGCAGCAACTGCCAGTGTCATCAGTAATGGGCGTCTTCTGAAGACGGTCTCACTAAACTGCAGTGCCAATGGCGGTTGAAATGACTGCTAAATGCCACAGTAAATACTCATCCTGTGTTTTTGGCTTGCTTCTCAGGGAATTAACACAGAGTTTTACATCAGTTGGACAAACCATATATATATTTCTAAATACTATTTGTTAACGTAGAACTTTATAGCCACCTTGATATAAAGCAAAATGACATTTCTTCAGCTAATAAACAAAGTTAAATTTCCAAGGAAAGGTGTGTGGGTTGTTTTGATTTGATTTTTTTTGTGTTTGGTTGTTCTTTTTTTGTTTGTTTTTTTTTCCTGTGATACCTATGTAATGATGTTTTCTCAGTGTATTTCCCTAAAAATACCTGTAGGGCAGAAATGCTTGGGAGTTTATAGAAACATAAGAACCCTAAGAGGTCATCAGTTAAGTTAGAGATTTCCTACTTGGCATTCAGCAAAAAAACCTTCTGTTCCTTAGTGCTGATCTTACAAATTCCCACTTCCCACAGAAAAATACAGAGTTGCTCCATGCCTGCAGTGTGTTATCTTCCTTGGGATCATGGATTGGCCACTGTATGAGTCCACGGAAACGTGGTGAGTCTGTACAAACTACATACAGAGAATTGGAGGAAGCCATGAAGTGTATTGCATGGATGCAATTATTGTGGGGTTTTTTTCCAATGAGTGTTTTCTTTCCTTGATGGAAAGAAAACTTTTCTCATCCTCCTGGGTTCCTTCACCACTTTTCTGGGGACGTAAGTTCTGCGTACTAATGTCAGTGTTTTGCTGTCTACCATTGTTACCTTTAGCACTGTGGAGAAATAGCATATCTTGTCTGGGAAGGACACGCAGTTAGCTACATAGCAACGGCTGGCAAAGCAAAGAAAAAGAAAGGACAACAAACAGACAGATTTCTCCTTAACAACTTTTCTTCAATTATAGCATCAAAAGAAAGCTAAGACCTCTTGGAGACATAAAGGAAGCATTTCTGGTCTGGAATGGCATCAGCAATTGGACACCTGGCAAAACATAGTTTAATACCTATTGTACCTATTTCTCACCCCCCAGACAGCAAACATGAAGAGTCTTGCACCATCTGGCATAAGTGCACAGCTTTCTTCTACAGGGAATGCAGACCCCAAGGAGGATACTGTATGCCACAGGCTCATCCAGGCATGGGCTTGGAGATCTCTTTTATGTGTGTTGCTTAAAAATAACCTTAACATCCAGGTAGGTGTTTATAGGGCAGCTGAATTCTAATACTTCTGGAATCTAAGGAAAAACTGTTTGTCTCCTACATTGTTCTCAGCAAAAGAACTTTCTGAAACTTATTTAGAATGAGTTTACTCACACTATTAACACTGTATGGAGCAAAAAAGGAAGACGTATAGGCTTTATAAAACCTACACATAGTCTGTCCCCATGTGAAAAGATGATACATAAAAACATTCTGAAGTTATTATTTTAAAGTATCTTTGTAACTTTGAGGATGACAAATTATTGCAAATTTAACACAAGTCTACATGTGATTTGCTCTCTTTCACTAAAACCTCAGATTTCCATATTTCTGCATTATTTTCCCAGGTTTTGGAGGAAATTCCATGCTCCTGTGCAACTCAAAACTAGTTAGCCACTGTCAGCCCCAGGCTCACTCCTCACACAGACTTTTATGCATCTCTATTGCCTCCACTCCAGTGCTGTGTGTTGTCCTCTCATGATAAGGCAATTGCTTTCTTCGTTTCTGTCCATCTCTTTCTCAAGTCAACATCATATACCTCTTCTACAGAGTCTTGACCTCCTTCCCAGATACAATCTGTATTAGGGTTTCTTGTCATTCCACTACCTATCGCTGTGCCTAAAGCTCCATAACAACTTTAATACGTGCACATTTCCCCTGAAAAAGACCTCTCTGTCCTCACACTCCCTTCTGTCAGAACAGCCATGCAACAATCCTTTACCAGTTACCATTCTTGGCCTGGAAGTCACACCATTCAGGCTGTTCCTGTCCCAGCCTGTTAAAATTTGTTTGGAGGATGCAAAGAGGATCAGAACAGCATACAAGGATATTGTTTGTCACTTACCTTTTCTATACAGAGCTGCAAAGGTGATTGAAAATACTATATAAATAGGTAATGATCACCTGCCACCTCAATTTCTTTTCTTTTTTTTCATGGGTTTACAATTTTTCATTACATTAATTTATTAATATATTGAATACTCCTTAATATTGATGAGATGTGGTATTCCAAAATTAAAACTATTTTACACAGGCACAGACAAATGCATAAAGGCCTCTGAGTTGAGCACTGGACCTCAGAAGGCTTAAATAATTATACTTTTAATGACTGAAACATACTTTAACAGCAATAAGCAGCTCTGGATGCGTTTGCTTGGATACTGACAAGTTCTTGGGTGACTGAAGGCACTCAGTCCCTGGCCTCATGCCTCAAAGTACAGCTTAAACAGACGCCAGTAAGCCCTGTGGTAACTCACTGCTCAATTGCCAGTTGTCTCAGATACCTGCTATGCATGTCCTCGTGGATATTTGAAATATTTCCTCCCTAGCTAAGAGAACGTAACGGTCACCAGAGAGGGGTGTTACATGGTTTTATACTCTGTGATATTTCTTGGAAATTTCTCCTGCAAAGAATTCATTCTAGTTTTGAAGCTGCTCAAAAGAGTAAGCTCTGGGTCCTTACGTTTATGCATATGCTGTGTGTGATTCAGGGTTCCTTTATTGAAACTTGTAGAAATGATGAAACCATCTTTACAAAGTTCCGTGTCAATGCTGACATAAAAATTAATACAGTTCTTACTAGAGTGTTCTGAGGGGGGAAAAAAGCAATAAAAACATGCAAAATTGTGGAAAACAACCCTCCTTCCCACTCTTAGGTTGACAGAAAGTATTTTTGAGGGACAGCAGAGATGAAACAGAGCTGAAAAGCAAGAAAAACACAAAAAAGCTATGTAACTGTGTTTGGGATGTGTAAGACGGCATCCAGGAAGGCATAGGTTAAAAAGCCCTGCAGCCAAGTTTGAGAGTCTACAGTTTCACAGGGAAAAAGTAGGTATGCCACCAAACAGGCCATGCAGCTGGTCTGGGAGCCCTTTGGAGTTCTGAAAGTTTAAACACATACACAAAAGCAAAAAAGGTCACAGTTAGGGAATGAAGTTGGGCATGAGTTGGTCCCAGTGACTGGGATCAGTGCAAGGACAGTGATGAGGATCTGTTCCTGTATGAGTTCCAGCATGTAATGCATAGTCACAAGGCTCTCAGCCATGAGCTCCATTGTCTTTCCTGCTCAAATACAGAGCCATAACTGTGATCCAGAACCTGTTGCTCTCTCCTTAGCAAAGAGACTTGGTTTCCTCTGCCAGTGCAGCTGTGACAATCTCTTCAAAGAGTGCTTCATGCAGACTCCAATATTCAGTACAGGGTCATGAGTCTTTTACCTATGTTTTGAGAAAAAGAGGGCACAGCACTGCAATGTTGGTCATTTAGGGAGTGAGTTTTGAAATGAACTGAAGATTAGTTAGAAATCCCATTTTACACACTGTAAGTTCCAACTCCTGTATTCGAGTTAAAATCCAGTATGCTACCTGTGAAGATTTGTCCATAACACAAAGCCAGAGCCCCAGGCCTGGTCTACACCAAAAAGAGGTTGTTATTTGAATTGCACTAGAAAATTCTTTGAATTGAAAGATACTTTATATAATCAAAAGATTCCTTTTGAACAGTTACCTCTATACCAGTTTCCAAAAAGAATAAGAGGTAATATTGCAAGGAAAACATCATAGCTGAGTCAGTTAGGGAAATTATATTTTTTTTCACACTCTGTCAGAGTTGTGTCAGTAGCCCTTTTAAGTTTAGATTGGCACCAAAAGAGGCAAAGTCTGGTGTCAGAGTATGAGAAATGTCAGTGCTGGTACCCCACCCCTGAAAGCCCCTGTTTTTTTCTTTTAATAAAGGACTGGAAACTAAAAGGTCTGCTGCAGAGGTTTAGAACCAGCTTTCACTTAAACTATGCTGTCTTTCTTCTCGCTGAATGTAATTTGTGAAAAACATTTTTAAGTGCTAAGAACTAGTTAGGTTTGAGAATGTGACAGACTTCAACCTGAAAAGGAATTTAACAAAGCAGGAAACCCTGTTTACCTAGGTTTAGATTAAAGCTAAAATGCACCTGATGTGTGGTTGTACTAATTACAAATTATATTAGTTTTAATGTAAATTTTAAGCTTACTAATTTGTTACTTATTGATAACATTAAGCTTGAAATACATGATAAAAATTGTCTGGCAAAGAGAAATTCAGCGTTATTGCTTGCCATTTGCAAATGAACGCTTAGTCTTTAAGAATGTCATTGAATTTCAATATGTATGAGATATTCTGCTGTTTTTATTGGAAAAGCTTACAAAGAATGGCTTACAATGGAAGGCGAAATGTTTGATCTTTCATATGAAAGCTCACTTACTGCTACAACTGTGGTCTTATAAAACATGACTGAAAACAGACCTGGTTTAATATAATCACGTTTATTAATACTTATTACTTATGTAGCATTTTGTATGCAAGGATTTGGCGTATTTTATAAATATCAGTTAAACTTCACAACCAGGCTGCAATGCATGCAATACTGTGTCACTAAGCCCATTCTCTACAGGGATAAACTGCGATCCCTAGCCCACATCTATTCTGTGGGCTCAATTACTGAGGCATGATTGCCCATACAATTAAATTGCTAACACAGTTCCTGGAATCATTTTTGGGTTCAGCTAACCATCTCCCTTCCACTTAATTCCAGGGCAAGAGACCATTTCAAATATGTCATTTGGACATAGACGCTTTTTGGGGGGACAAGAGGGCTTTGCTTTATGAATTTAAGCTCTAAATTCTGCTGTCTGAGAACGGTCTCTGGCCAAGTCCATCTACCAGAATAGATGCAACCATAAAGTTTCTAAGCACATAGCACAAGGCTGTTCATGGATTCTTGATCTAATCTGGATTCTGCAAACAGCACAGCTCAACGAAGCATGCACTAGTCCTGATGGACTTACTCTACTTCTACTTGCTCAGAGTTGTGTTGTCACATCACTACATTCAGATTTACATGGTAAGGCAGGTAAGACGGCACCTTGCTTTTGCTAAAAGAGCAGGATGGGACAGAAGAGTGTAGAAATATATAAATGTGAGTGAATTATTGACTAATTAGAGGAGTAACTTTGGCTGTCCCATGCACAGAGGTGGGAAACTAGACATTTACACAGGTGCTGAGGGGTTCTAGAGCCTAGAGAGCATGACTTTGCATCAGTGTGTCCAGAGCGGTTGTGTGCCTAGCACAGTCAGTTTCTCAGTATCTTAGGAAACACTGCATTTTATCATTCCAATAGAAAATTATCGTATCAAAGAAAATGGGAGAGAGAGATGGGAATGGAAATAGGAAGTTGTTTAATAACAGATTGTTCATCATGGCTGGGCTTCGCGAACAAAGATTTGGGAAGGCTCTATCCATGTTTGCTACAGGCACGCTGGTGGCTTATGAGGCCAATACGAGACAGACATATCCGATTGCAAAAGGCACAGTAGAAAGACTCCTTAGGTGGTATATTCTGCAAGACACGGTTCTTTCTGCGTTGCCTTTTCTCCTCGAGAGTGATCCTGCGTGTGTTCCCAAAGGAGACAGCTGCGTTATAGATGGTGTGTCTCCAGGCCTCCCGATTGGAGGCCAGAGTAGAGCAGTTATGGTGATCAATATGGCCAAGGCTGAGATGTTGTTTCAGGGAGTCCTTATATCTTTTCTTCGGGGCTCCTTTCATGCAGCAGCCAGTGGTAAGTTCACCATAATAACAGATTGTTAAGAACTCAATATTCATGTCAAAGAGGTAAAAATACGGAAAATGAAGAAAGGACAGGTGATGATGAATCCTGTTGGGAAGACTGGAGGAGGTTTACTGCAGCACTATTTTTGTGTCTTTCTGCAAAATTGTTGCTCTTCTCACTCCACACTGTTTCTCTCCTCTGGAACCCACAGAAGTACAGTAACAATAAAACAAAACCCTGAATTTTCAGAGGTGGTGTCTAGTAGTTGAGTCTTGTTCTCAAGCAATCACGTCTTTGACAATATTCTGGTTTCAGCTGGAACAGAGTTCTTTTCTCCCTAGTAGCTTGTACAGGGAGAAATTTAGAGATTTAGTCAAAGAATAATGTTTTTGAGATTTAGTCAAAGAATAATGTTGATTACACACGCTTCTTGAACTCTGTCAGGTTTGGTGCTATGACCACTTTCCTGGGGAGCCTGTTCCAGTGCCCAACCACCCTCTGGGTGAAGAACTTTTTTCTAATATCCAACCTAAACCTCCCCCAACACAATTTCAGGCCATTCCCTCAGGTCCTGTCACTGGTCACCAGAAATAAGAGATCAGTGCCTGTCCCTCCTCTTCCCCTCATGAGGAAGTTGTAACTGCAATGAGGTCTTGCCTCAGTCCCCTCTTCTCCAGGCTGAACAGACCAAATGACCTCAGCCACTCCTCATACAACTTCCCCTCAAGGTCCTTCACCATCTTTGTAGCCCTCCTTTAGATGCTCTCTAATAAGCCTGTATTATCTATCTTTCTTGTATTGCAGTGCCCAAAACTGCCACAATATTCCAGGTGAGGTCACACCAGTGCAGAGCAGAGTGGGACAACGCCCTCCCTCAACTGGCTGGCAATGCTTTGCCTGATGTCCCCCAGGACACGGTTGGCCCTCCTGGTTACCAGGGCACTGCTGACTCATATTCAACTTGCCATCGACCAGGACCCCCAGGTCCCTTTCCATGGCACTGCTTTCCAGCATCTCATTCCCCAGTTTGTACATCCATCCATGGTTGCTTCATCCCAGGTGCAGAATCTGGCACTTTCCCATGTTGAACTTCACATGGTCGGTGATTACACAGTCCTCTAATTTGTCAAGATCTCTCTACAGGGCCTCCCTGACTTCGAGGGAATCAACAGCTCCTCCCAGTTTTGTATCATCTGTGCTTGACCCATGAGACAATTGCTCATCCACCACATGATGTATTTATCCAGCTCTTGAGGGAGCACAGCCAGGAGAGCTGAGCTGAACTGGCCAAAGGGATATTCCCTACCACAGAACATCACAGTATATAAACTGGAGGGAACTGGCTAGGAGGCTCCAACTGCTACTTGGGAATGGACTAGGCATCCGTCAGAGGGTGGTGAGAGATCACATTGTGTGTCGCTTGTCTATCTTGGGTTTTATTTCTCACTCTCTTTTTGTTGACTCCCTTTTCATTACAATTATATTATTATTATTGTTATTGTTGTTACTTTTATTCAATTATTAAACTGTTATTTTCTAAACCCATGGGGTTTACCTTTTGTCCAATTGTTTTTCACATCCCACTGGGGTTAGAGAGGGTTGAGGGGGCAGGTGAGCAAGTGGCTGCATGGTGCTTAGATGCTTTGCCATGACAGGTAATTGACCACTATTTCCTGGGGTCCAAGCTAATTGATTGTGTAGCTGGACTTAGTGCAAGTCACACTGCAACACCAGTGTAGCTACTTCATTCTTGGGACTCAACCTAGTCTCTCTGTAAAGTACCAAAGGGAGATAGATCTATGCTCCTATGGCTTCATTGCATCATGGAAACTTGCCTAAACTCCATTCATGTCATGATTTTATAAAGTCTACTATTTTATGAACTAATTATTTTATGGATTATTATATGGATAAACTATTCAACTATCAATATTATCTTATGGCTTTTTGAATTACATAAAGTAGAACAACTTTTTAGAAGAGACTGAAAAATCTCCTCTCAGAATGCATGACTGAGACATTTATTTGCAATGAAATAACTGCATCTACCAGAATACGAAAATTTCAGAACCAGTTACCAGCACCTTAACTGTGAGCCTTATATGTGTGTACTCATGGCTTTTTGTGAGGCTGCATTATGCATAGGTCATATGCATAGGCTTTAGTTGCAAAGGATGTTCTCAAATGAAATAGTGGTGGTTGGAGTCTCCTGGACTTTATCTTAAACTAGGTTTCAAGCCAGCTAGTGGAAATTTTGGAACACCTGTGAGTAGACAACGAGTCACCTGCATAACTTTGAAGACCTTGTAATCTGACCATGATGGATAAAAATCAAGCCTGGTTTGGAAACCAGTGCCTTAAGTTAATTTTCTGTCTCTTTATTTTCTCAGTTTCTCCCCAATTCCTATTTATTCACTTGTTGATGAATTCACAAATTTCATTTGTTTTGATAAGTTTTCCATACAGACACCTGGTTGTCCATTTAAAAAACAAAGTAATAACAGATGTAGAGAATTGATCATGTTATTGCTTACCGTGTGGCGGTATCATTTTACGGGTAGAGAATGAGAACTGACTTCCAAATTCTCATGTCTTGTGAGTACATTCACTCAACTAAACTGGATAAAGACAACTGTAAAGCTTGAGATGCAAGCACTCAGTATCTGGCAGATGCTGCAGCACTGTGAGAAAGGATAGGATAATCTTCCTGGAGCAGTGACAAAACTACAGTACCTGTGACGACTGCTCAAATCCTGCTTTCCCTTCACCGCCATCCCTGATCCATCTGCCTTCTATTCAGCTGACTTATTTTTTTTTTAAAATACAGCTTCCACTGGGAAAATTTTGATGGCACGAACAACTTTAGTTTGTAATTGAAGATCCGCAGCGAGAGGTGAGGACAAGCTGAATTAATACACTTAGGGTGTCTACTGGCTACATCACCTCTGAAGTCCGGGCCATTGCTGTACAAGTCCAGCCAGCAAAGCTGTCTCTCTGTGTTCACAGTGGAGTCTGAGGCACAGAATAATCAATGGTTCTGTTTTTTATTGACCGAAGCTAGCAGATAAACCAACCTATTTCAGTACAGCATTACCAAGACTAGGTACCAGCAAAGAAAAAAAGTTCATTCAGTCCTTTGAAACCAGGGTAGAATAAAACACACCAAAAGAGTATTTCCTTGGAAGTTAATGAGCTAGAAAAAGGCCAGTTGAGAGGCAAGTTTTGAATTATGGGGACCAAGTGGGCAATTTTGCTTTTGACAGTCAGCTTCTCAGTGGGTCTAAGCAAACTAGAAAATATGGAAGTCTGGTGTTTATAAGCCAAAACACTGGTCAAGCCTGTGAACAGCCAAGTTCTTTATAAATTTCTATTACTGAAAAGAAAACACAACATTATCACTTCATACTGTGATAATCACAAAGCAACACTGACAGTGTGTCACTGAACTGGCTCTTTCTTGACTTATTCATACACAAACATGAAGCTGGAGACAACCCCTCAGCAGGAGTTTTCATGTTTCCCCTACTAGCTTCTCTGTGAAGAATTTGGGTAAAGTCAGTGAAAGGCAGTCACGATTGCTCCAGTTCTGGAAGTGAGGCATTTTTTTAAGAAAAAAATTATTCTTCAAAGACAAGTGAGCAATCACATTGAAGAAGTTTGCATATACTGATGAATGGATGTTAAGTTTTGTGGCTAATCCACCCATGCTGTTCTAATGAATCACTAAAAATGAAAGAAGCAGATGAATGGATAAAGGTGAGATGACAAAAATAATGCAAAGTCAGTATTAGGACAGAGGACAGTCTTGCCAAGTCCATATTTAACCGTGAAGTATTAATAACATTATGCTCTTAACAAAAGGGTAATCTACAATTTTATTTTATAGTTTAAAAATTACCTAAAGTGAGATTCTTTATGGACTATTAACTTTTTTTAGTATTTAGATCACAATTCCTAAAGACTTAGCTATATTTTGACAGGTACTGACAAAGAGTGCCATGGAATTGTGACTCAATTGTCACCTTCGGAGTTTCCAAGCTGAAAAACTCAGGATGAGTGCTAGGTACTAATTAGAACTGTTATATTAGGAAAGCAAATACAATGGTGTCTAACATTAAACAAAGCACAGTTCTCATCACAAGTGGTTTCTTTTGTGTGTGGGTTAGTCTAAAAACCCATTTTGCATGCTAATGAGACACAAACAATAATTGCCAAAGTAACTAGTTTCATGCAATTACAAAAACCACATAAAAAGCTCTATTGTTTGTTGTCTTATGATTTTTTAATGCTAATTTAGCACTTGATAATTTGGGGATTTCATTTGTACTACAATGTGCAATTTGAGTTTTGTGTGTGTGAAGGTGAAGACTTCTAATGGGGAGTAAAGGGTAGAAGGAAACAAGTCGAAGTGTGAAAAAGTAAAAGAAGCAGTCACTCTCAGGGAAGAGATAAGCCAAACAGAAAAGAGAGGGAGGAAAAAAACAGTGGAGAAAAAGGGACATTTCCTCTATGAGAAAGAGGTAAATAGAGCCGAGAAGACAGAGGCTGTAGGAGCTGGGAGCTGCAGAGACCAGCTAATGAATATCACTAAGCTAACACATCCTGTGTCTTGGAATGCATGACAAACTGGGGAGTCACACAAAGATCTGAAGGAGCACGGAAAATTAGAGAGTAGAAAGTCAGATGGTTAAGTAGTTAAAAATAAAAAGTTTGGGGCCCTGCTCTTCCCTTGAAGGATCTCTCATTACAGCCCATACAACCATTTATAATCCTGTGAAAGAGAGATTGTACCCCTTCTATTTTAGTGTAGACACAGACTGCTCTGGCTGAAATTTTGCCTGCGTTTCTGTGATTTTTCCTTTCATCTTAGAGGCACTTGTCTGTAAAGCTGAGTGGAGAAAAACATACCATATGGCATTTTTTCCCTCTGATTCACCCCAGCCTTTAGTTTATTATTTTCTAATTGAATAAAATAACATAAGGTTGAACCATGATTTTGTACTACCTTAGAGAAAATACGCATTGCTTGGAATCTTTACACTTCTCTGAACCTAAAGGAAATCTACTACTGGAAGTAGAAATACTATTTTAAGTCAGAATTTAAAACATTTTGCTTTAAAGTGCATATTATACGTATTTATCAGGGGATACTAAATTTCATGTTCTTGTTTTTCTTAAGAAAATGTGATTTTTTTTGTTAGGCCTATGCTACTCTGAAATCGTACCTACAGCAAGACCAGCAAGCACAGAGCCTAAAACTTGAGCGATGGTCAGAATTCATTTTCCCTTTGTGACAGTTGCTCTCCATCCATTTACCATGATGTTAAGCATTTCTGTAGAGCTCTCTCTCTCTTCTTTTTTCCTGTATGTTATGCTACCAGTGTTGGTACAGGAAATAAATTTGAAATCAATACATGTTGGTATTGTTAGATATTGTAATGTGTTGTGGGTTTTTTTTTAAATGACATTAATCTCACTATAACTAGCTGAGCCCAGCACTTTCACCCTTTCATCCTGTATAGTCTTTCTTTTTCTGTCGCTAGCTTTCTGAATGTATTTTCCGTAATAATATATCCCTTTACTATTGCTGATCTCTTCAGCATATTCAGACACACACACACTGTTTTGCCCCGTTCAGAATTTGTTTATGGTTTTTACTTGGAAAAATCATGAAGTCTCCAGGAAAATGTTTTTTACTATTTCTTGCCAGTCTGCAGCATTTCAGAAATATTACCAATTGACACGTGAATAATTGATTCATGGCTGTCACAGCATGGAGGTGACATTGTACCTTCTTACTCTTCTTCCCCACCCCCTAGTGCTCGTTTAACCTTTTCTTCTTTTCTTATTCTTTGTTGACAAAAGAACCATTTAGATTTGGTCAGCACTGGGCTCTATTCGTGCAAAGTAACTGGCAAACAAAGAAACAAGAAATGCTATTAGGAAACTTTAGGTAGTGTAGATATTGTTGATTAGTTTAGTATAAACACTGTATTAATTGAGAAATATATAATCAACATTGTATTTAATTGACACTGTACATTTGCTATATAAAGACTTTAATTCTCTAGAAAATTAAGTCTGTTTATATGAAAACATTTGAGGGAAAATTAAAAAGCTTATGTAATAGCTATGCATGAAAAAGAAAGCACATTTCCTTCTTCTTTGAAAGACGCATTTAATATAATACTCCAAGTCTAACTGGTCCACTAACATTTGAGCACTAAATGCTAATTATGATTTCCTTTTGCTCTGCTGCTTTCTGATGACATTAAAATATGTTTTTTTCCTTTTCTCCTTTTCCTTTTTTTTTACTAGCTTGTTCTAGGCATGCATGCACCTAGATAATAGCTTTATTCAGCCAAAATACAGGGAAATTACGTATAATTCTTCATGTTTCTGTTGATAGCACATATAGACAAGAATTAGACTACTTGATGGCAAGTCTAGGAAAAATGCTGCTTGAAACGAGGATAATATTTTGGAAAACTCAAGGACATTTGGTATAATGTCTTGCTAAATTGGACATTTATATGCAATCATGATCAATCTTAATAAATGTAGGAGATATAAGGAACCTCAGATTTTTAAAACAGAAACTCTAAGGCAAATTAAAACAGATTTAATGCATTTTTTCTATTAGGTTGTAGAATAGGTCCTTATAAATAAAAAGAGTTAATGTTAAAGCATTCTGAAGAAGCTATTCATGTGAATAATATAGGAAAGGTGGATCTTAACAAACAGGCAGAGTGAGAAATAGAAGGGGATATTAGTGATAAATTACATAAGATCAAATAAAGTGTTAAATAGAAGTTAACACATATATTTCTGGGGTAGAACAGTTAGAAGAAGAGAGTAGCTACTTGGGCAAATCACTTTATGGCTCCATGCCTCGGTTTCCCCAGTCAGATAGGTTGAAGGAAAGCCAGAGATGCATGTTACGACAGAGCATGTCAGGTATTCAAGATTTATTCTTGCATTTGGAAGTGCCAAATGGAGCACTTGGGGGTTGCAGACAGCATGCCTTGCAGACAGACACAGCACCTCACAGAATCCGTACAGCTGCACTGGGGCAAACGAGCTCTGTTCTGAGGTTAGCTTAGATTTCCAGGTGTTCAGATTACCTGGTTTAGATTAACTGCTTTCCACTAGCTCCCACCAGACCCATGGAGGAGACAGCAGGAGTGACCTATCTCCCCTTGGAAGCTCTGGGGAGTGAGAACGATGGGATCACTCATCTCAGTCTCAGCAAAAAGTCTGCAGCTGTGCCAGCCACCAGTATGAGAGCAGGTGGAGAGAGACATAAAAGCCCGGAAGTCTGAGGCTTTGCCAAACTTGGAAGTTGGAAGAAGAACCTTTGGCCTCTTAAGATTTTCAAAGGATTTGAAACCTTTGTCTGAGAGGTGTTAGAATTGTGCGATATCCAGGCAACTTCTGCATGCCTGATGGATGCCAAATCCCGGTGCAGATATAATCCCCAAGTAAAGAAACATTGATTTGGAGGAAATTCTGAACTCCATACCTGGAAAGACAACACAATCACCTAGATGAGTGTCACCTGACAGCACACAACCCAATACTCAGCTGATCAGTCATCACAAGGAAGTCCCAAGAGGTATAGCTTTATTGCTTTAAATCTGAACAACCTCAGCAAAAGGAGTATGTAGCAGTGTGGGGACTGGCATTCACAGGGGCACAGTTTGCTAGTCCATGTTGAAGATATAGTTAGCATTATTCTACAAATTGCTAGCAATCCTGTTAACTAGTTTAAAATTCCAGGGTCACAGCTAAAAGATACGTCAGGGGACATATCCTCACATACATGAATCATTACGGACCCACTGATAATACTTCCACTCCTCTTCACTCCATTGTCATGTATTATCTCCACTACCCACCACATACATCTTTCTCTTGACTTTCCTTTTGCAGAGGTGGACTCAGGCTGTCTGGCCCAAAGGCTGCAGCCTATTGAAGTTCATCAGGCTACCTTATATTTCAGTATTTTCCTGTCCCTTTTTTTTTTCTTTATTCTGTCCAAAATAATTATCCTAGGACAAGAAATACAAGGAAACTCTTCAAAACATGAATGGTTTCTGCAGTATGCTTTGGCTGGAAGATGCTATAAAATTGCTGCATGTTTTCCTTTCCTCTTCGATAAAAGAGCATATCACTTCAGTCTGTGTTTAGCCATCACCAACCTAAGGGTCTTCCACCATAATTTTAACTTCCTAACTGGCCTTCCAACCAGTATCTCAATACATCCTATGTCCAGGATGACTCACAATACTGTTTTATTTACGATGCAATCAAAGACTGCAGGAGAGAGAGCAGTAACTGCTTTCCCAATGCATAAGATACTCTGTTTCTTTTAGCCTTATATTATAAACATTTGAAAGTCTCCACTTTTTTCCTCTTCCTCTTTTTCCTCTCAGAAAAAAAGCAGCAGGGACTAGATAGGCTGCGCTGAATGCAAGTCTCTAATTCATCTACATTTAGAGTACATTTTGCAATGTCTATTAGTAGAAAATGTAGTAGTAGCCCTTAAAAAAAAAAAGTTTTTCTTTGAATCATCCTTGTTTGTTAGCTCTGGCAACAAATACCACTTCTTATAGCAGAGGAAATATGCTTCCACCTGCAGTCTTCACTAGGGTAAAAAGTGAGAAAGACGGCTTATTATTTCAGAAGTCTCACTGACTCACAGTGATACCAGAAACTTTATCTTTCACAGGTGAAGGACAGCTTCAGCAGCTATGAAAGCTCTGATGACAAGCTATCAAGCCAGCACCCAAAACGGGATGAGGATCTTGCCATTATTCTTAATTAATATTTTCTTTGGGAGATTCCAGGAAGTGAGAAATGCTTTCCAATCATTAATGAAATGTAGGTCCCAGGTTTAAGATGCTTACCTTTTCAGAACAGAGAAATACACCAAGAGAAAGACAAAAGAAACAATAACCTACAATTTATACATAGTTCACAAAGAGCAGCTCACCAGAAAAAGAGGGATGTAAATAGAGATAAGAAAACGCTTGTTCATTTTTGGGAATAATTTTCAACTGCTGTCACAAATTTTGTAGTCTGAAGCACTAGAAACAATGACAAGACATGGGATTTAGCATCAAAATTACCTACCTGGTACCAGAAATGCATCTCCCAACCTGCAGTGCATTAGCTGACTTCATACTGTAATTGTAATGAATCTCTTATTGGACCCTTGCTTCCCTGGACAATGCCATATTGTAAGGACTAAATACATCATCAGTGAGCCTCATTCTCGTGTATTACTCTAATATATCATTGGAATGACAACTGCTTCTGATGATATATTAATGCAATACATCAGTAGTGTGGGGCTCCTACGGGGTATTACTCAGAAACAGGGGCCATCTAAAGAAAACAGACCTAGAGTCAAATTCAGTTTAATTACGGAATGAAAGGACTATCAGGATCAAGGTTGCGTGTAATGCCAACATTCTTACATCATCCATGAGATTAATTTGCAACCTCATTACATATTAAACTTGCAATTTTAGGTAGCAATTGTAGGGTTTGGATTTGCCTGCTGATGTAATTCACAAACCATAACCTCCCCAATATTTTATAGTGATGCATGAATAATGCAGTTATTTTTATTCTATCCATCTTGCATTCCATGATAGTTAAGCAACACATCAAATGTGCAGCTATAAAACCAGATTTAGAAAAACTACACTCTACTTGAAACTATTTGTAGTCACTGGGAATCATATAAATATTTGCACTTGCACAGTGCATTTAAAAGAAAGAGTCTGGTATTTGCTTTTGCAGTCAATTTTGCAGCACATTTTTGTGTATCATTTGTCTTAAATCTATGATAAAGCATGTACAATTTTGCTGGTTTGGGGCTGTATTTTTTTTGAGGGGGGTGGTTTTGGTTTGGTTTGGTTTGGTTTATCCTTTGTGATGGAGGTTTTTTGTTTGGTTGGTTGGGGTTTTTTTGGTTTTTGTTGTTTTCTTGTTTTGTGGGTTTTTTTGTGGGGTTTTTGCTGTTCTTTTTTGTAGGAGACTTTTTTTTTTCAGAACTCACCGAGTACTAAAATGATGCATTCTACCGTTTCTGAAGTTAAGTTATGAGTTGGATTCTGAAATGCTTTTAACAAAAGGACTTCCATAACAATATTGCAGTGTCCACTGACATAAAATATACCCAGAGTCATCTTCCCTTGGCCCTATTTCTCCCTAATTTTACTGTTACTATATTATAAGTTATCTGAGAATCTACCTGTATGTTATAAATCAAACTGGCACCAGAGGTGATATCATTTAAACTAGAGCTTCTGGTGGTCTTTTATTTCATGTTTATTAAGATTATAACCAACTGCTGAAAAAAAATTCATAGAATAGCCAAAAGCATCAAGCCAAAAGACATAATGTATATTTGATTTTATAAACATCTTGCTGCGTCTAATCCAGACACTATACTTATTCTTGAATAGACCGTTTTGTTTAATAAGCATTTATCTATTGTTAATGTCTTTGGAGAATTCATCTTGGGGTTTGTACTGAAGATAAATGCAAGCATGTGAGGGTTTATGAAAAATGTCTCAGCAAGTGACAGGAAGCCTGATATGAGTTACCACAGTCCGCTTCACATGTGGGGCAATCTACTACTTGTCTTGCATTTATTGTGTTTTCTTGCTAGGCATTTTCTCTTTCTTTTTCTGAGACCCTTTGATACTATATACTTTTAAATACCAAACATTGACAGTAAATCTGAAAAGAATGCATGATATAAAAAACGAGACAGAACTACAGGTGTAAAGTGTAACTACAATAAAATAAAGAAGAAACCACAAAGATTTTTTTTAATGATGTGTACATGAGGGAAAGGAATCAGAATTTAAAAGGAATTAACTGAACATCAACTACATGTCCCAATGATACATGTCATTTTAGCTCACTAGGGTGATATATGTTTTATTTAGAGAACTATTCAAAGCTGCAGTTAGAAATTCTCCCAAGAATAATATGAAATTCTCAGAAAACAAAGTGTCATTGTCTTGTGAGGAAAGTATATTCTATGCATATCTGATATATGTAATCTTACCTATTCTTTGTATGCCTTATACCTGGGATGATAATAAATAATGTATTGCGGGTGTGGAGAGAGCTTACAGAAGTATAGTAAATTAGTGAAAAGCCCCGTGTGACCTATCAGCCAAGTTCCTAAGACAGGTTTCTTTCTGTTATTTTCTAATTAGTAGCAACTTCTCCCCTCCTCTGTTGCATATTTCCCTTAGCCCACAGTCTGAACTGAAGGCAGATCTGTTACAAACTCTGTTGTAGAATCTTCAGGATGTCAGTAGTAGCTAGAATTAAATTAGATTTAAACTCTTGCAAATTAATGAGTAACCTTGAGGTGTTTGAATGTATCTGGTATGTCAATAACGTAATGTGCAACAGAAGAAGGATGAACTTTGCTCATACACCATGTGGAGGCTTTCCCCTGTGAGTTTTATACAGTGAATTATTTACTAGTTATTGAATTAATCAGACAATTTTTTACTTTTTGGTACTTTTAAAATCTGATATTTAAAATCTGCTTATGTGCTTAATTGAATGGACATCACACGTAAACCTGCTCCTCGGTGAGCCAGACCTGCTTGTTTAATGCAAGAATTCAAAAATAAAATAAAAGAGCATTTCCCCCTCAGCATCAGCAGGTGAGAAAGCGCGCTGTGCTGCAGATACCTTGTGCAACTAAAGTGTGTCAGAGGGAGAGCAGAGATGGACTGGAGTGCATCCGTCTGGCTGTACTCAGGAGCTGGATGAATTTGAAACATGACCAAGTCTGAATGGAATAATGGTCAGAAAGCCAAGAACAATTACTTCAGATTACAAAATGCTTGAACAATTTACTTCACAAGACAACTGCGCGGCCTCCTTGTGCTAAAGGACTATCAATACTATCTTTGGACAAAATTTGATGAGAGGAGGTGAAGGGGTGGTGGTGGCATGGGGGGAGAGAGATTCACATTGTGTAAGATGAAAGCAGCAAAATATTTAAATAGAAATGTATTCCAGTAACCAAAATCCCTGCCCAACATCATCTTTGTTTCAGAAGGTCTGATTAGTTAACATATTCCATCACCTTGGGAAGAAAGCTGAGGTAAGCGGCTTAATTTATAAATGGATGGAACAAACTTATTTAAAAATTCTCACTACGTTATCATGAATCATGTAGGCCTATTAAACTAATTGCTAAGTAAATTTAAGCAGTATTACTGTAGATTTCAGTGAATTTATCATCAATCTAAAGAGATCTTTGGTGGTCTCATGCTGCCCCCCACAGATATGTCTCAGAACATTCATTATGCCATAATTACAAAGTCTCTTTGAAGAGGCTAAAAATCCCAAGACTCCTCTCATCAATTATTTTCACCTGTTAATTCATTTTGTGTGAGGTAATAACCTCAGCATAATAACAAATGTGCAAGTACTCCGATTTTGCAATTAAAAGCAGCAGGGCTCCTATTTTGATCATACAGACTGTGACATCCATCATAGAAAACAATTTGGGCCTAGCGGGATGACAGATGCCACACTGATGGCTCTACTAACTAACTGCCTGTCCTGGAAAAAAATGGTCCCGTTTCAGGCTGCAGCTGCAAGCTATCTGATAGCTCCTGGCCAGGCAGCCGGGAAAGCCTGCAGTGACTAAATTACTGAAAGGTAATTTTACTTCACAAAATGAGGATTTTGGAGCCATATATGTATGCATTCCAGTGGCTGGTGTAATTTGGAAACAAATAGTCCTTTTCATTTGAAAATGACTGGAATTGCTGCCAGTGTTCAGAGAGTATTGTTTCTCAGCCTTTTACATGAGAATACAGTGTAATACTCATTATTTCTCCCCTTTCACATCTTATTAGACACAGAAGGCAAGGTGGTTATCTCTGCTTTCTTTAGCTAAATCCGCAGAAGTAGGATTTCTTCCAGCCTCTGGACAGGTGCCTAAATAATAGAAGAGTGCTCATTTTAGCCTTTCAGTTTGTATCAAGGCTGAGTGAGTCCTGTCTTGGGAATGATCCCACTATCACCACCGAGCGTTAAAGTGATATGCCCTCATCTGAAACTCCACTAAAAACAATGAGGCAAACTGCAAGCACAGGCAGCTCATTAGCCTTGGAACTGATTCACCAAGGAAATAATTTGATGTTGAATTAATGACAGAAAAGCTGTTGTCCTGACTGAAGGGGGAGGTTGGGGGCTAGAGGAAGCAGGGGGTACATAGACTCAGAAAAGAACCCTAGAAAATGCAGCCAATTTATTTTCCTCACTAAAGTGCATAATGTGATACCTCAGTATTGGACCAATTAGCTTAAAACATTTAGTGTTGAAATACTGCATACTCCGAGTAAGCAAGACGACTGATTGAACCTATAACTTTCTAACAGGAAACACACAGTGTTGCTGTCAACTAACATGGTCTGGAATCTTTGGGTTTGTTCTGATTTGTCCTTTTTTTTTTTTTTTTGGTTTCGTTTTATCCAGTAAATCTAAAATCTGGTGACTGGGCAGAAGAAGCTGGACTAAGTTAGGTCCACTAAAAGCAGCAGATGCAAATTGTGAATGAAAACCACACTGCTGAAAGAAAGGTGGTAGGTATTGTAAGGATTATGTTTTCAGATTTCAGCACACTAATGCAGAGCAACAAAAGATCAGCAGAGGGCCAAAGGTTAAGTATAGCATGAACTTTCTCAGTGGCTGTGCACCTTAAGATGAAAAGATAGCCCTGTTTATGACATCTGCAGACTACAATGCTTACCATTTTATACGACCCTCCTACATTCTCTGCAGACAAAGAGCTGTGCTCAGCTTCTTGGGAAAAATCTACTGTTTCTTACTCCATCATATTACACTCATAAACCCTGTCAGCAATAAAGGATGTATGGGCAGGCAGAGACAGGGATGTGCAGCCAGTAAAATCCATAATCATACCAGAAAAGACACCAGAATTTTAGTCTTTCAATTGGTTCTCTATTCAGGAATCCGTGTCTCCTAGAGGTGAGGCTAATTCCCAGGGCCAGGGGCTGCTCCAGCTTCAGGCAGACAGCACGGCTGAGGTGTTTGTCCAGCATTTCCAGATACAGAAAGCAGCCTTTCCTAACCAGCCACAGGAGTTAAAATGCAGAATGTGTGAGTTTTTTTGGTAAGATTATGCTGCTATAAAAGAGAACAAAAGAGATTAATCAAAACAAGCAAATTAGTATTACTCATCTTAGATGTTCTTTAATGCAAAGCCAATAGTTCTTGCCCTTTATGCGGATGCTCCTACAGTAACTAATGTACAGTAGCCATCAACAAATTACAACTTGTGACACTTTTGCTGCTGCAATATTAAGCCCAAAGTCCTATGGAGAAAATATATGGTTTTTATTACCAAATTGTTCTTGTTTACAATTCTAATATCCTCTTCATTATCTACTTTTCCAGACATTTTAGGCAGTTCTGAAGACCTGGGGCAGCACTAGTCCTGTCATAAAGAGAAATTAATGTTGTTAAAGATGGCCTAGCTGCCCTCTGGGACAGCTGAAGATGTGAAAATATAAGGTTCTGTTTTAAAGATGAAAATGATTAAAGGCACAGGCACCTTGCTCTTAGTGTAGCCACTAAAACTTTTAATAAAATACTTCAGCAGAAAAAAAAAAAAAACTGCTTTACTTCTTCCACTATAAGTCTTAAGAAAAAAAAATGAGAGCGAGGGGAAGGAAGAGGGGGAGAGAGAGAGAGAGAACTTTGTTCTATAAGAAGAGGCTTGCTTTAAGGACTAATAAGCGTAAAAAGGACCTCATCATTATAAAGAACCTATTCGTCTCAGCAACAGCTCACTTAATAAAGACTGGATGATAGAAAAACCAGTAGAGCTGTCTCCAAATAGCCAGTAAGCTAATTAGGTGCATTGTAACAGGTAGCCCTTACAAAAACTGACAGGCTTAAGCCAGCATGCCGCAAATACTTAAGAACATTGTAGCAGATGTACAGCGGTTATTGTATCCTCTTCAAGGCTGTTGCTGCTGCCACAATTTTATAAGCTTACGCACCTCAAGCCCTCAAAGAAGCTCAAAATGGGTTTCAGTGGGAAAAACGAAAAGGAGAAAAAAAAAAAAAAGAGAAAGAGAGAAACAAGAAACACAAACCTGCTGAAGATATTATATGAGCTTTTAGGGGTCCCAGACCAAAGAGACCTTTCAGAAGGAATGGTTCAACTGCCTGGAAGAAAATGGCAGGAAACACAAAAGACAAGAGCATAACCTTTGTCCTAGCAGGGATGGAAGAATATCTGTCAGAACTTCACCTTCATAATCTTACCCACCTCAGTCATTTTTTACTGGTTAAATGAAGGTTACAGGATTTGTTCTGAAGACAAAATGTCCCTTTCTCTTTAAAAATATTGTTGAAGTTAAAAGGTAAGTTTACATCCTCATTTCCCGAAGAGTCATATTCACTGCTGTCTCTTTAGTTCAGTTTTGTTTGTTTTCTCTACTTTAGGAAGAGGTCCAATATGATTATGTCACTCATACACTTTTGATTTTCTAGAAATAATCTCATGTAATTGATGGTATACACAAGCCGTTTGAGGACTTCTAGATCCCTTAATGATAGTAACAGTGCTGCAAAGGAAACTGCTGCTGATCTTGACACTCTGGGAAGTCTAACTTCCCATCATTGGAGCTGGGATCGTGGTACTAACTTGCGTGAGTAAAAGCCCACGCCAACAAGAGGTCTGGAGACAAAGCTTTGCTTCGAAGCAGCAGTGACTCTTCAGAAGGCAATGGCTTCTGCTGAAAACCACGAGGGAACCAGAGGCCCCAGTATTAGAGAAGGAAAATTATGCAAATACTCCCCCACTCAGGCTGCATTCGTGTGGAACAAGTGATGCAAAAAAATCTCTGTCAAGATACCTTCTTTCTGATCCGCAAAGCTAACTTTATCATGACACCAAATGTAAATTAATATCTGCTAGCATGTATGTGAAAAAGGTATTTTTCAGTACATTCTCTTATCAGCAGACACTTTAAAATCCTTCCCATCCCCTGGGGTGAATACACTGAATAACACTGTATTTCTGCAAGAGAAATCTAGTACTATAGTCAAGACTGGAGAAAAATACTATGAGCCTTGCAAATCCATAGACAGTTACAGAAGTAACTTTCCTTTAGAAAAAATATCAATGTCAAATTGTGGTCTACAGGCTTTAGAGTTCCAAACAGGAGTTATTACTTCTGGAAAAATAAAATACTACACCAAAATAATTAAAATATATTCTTGCTGTGATACAGACTATGAAAGTGTTAAGACTTAGTAAATAGGATTAATTTGTAATGACCAATGTTCTTTTAGGGGTGAGTATATAGTATGATGATCTCAAGTAAAAGAGCATCTGTATTAGGATCAGCCCATGATATATTACTCATACATTTGCTCACATGTAAGCTATTATTGCAAAGCGAAATTAAAAACTGATAAGTTCAAAGGTGCCAGAATTAAGGTTCCTGGTACAACCCTAATTCACTCATTGAGGAGTACGTATGGAAATGTGGGGTTTAATTACATGATCAAATTATTTACCTTTTGTAGAAAGTCTGCCTCATTTATTCTGTCCTGTTATGTCTTAATAATTTTAACGAAATGACATTTTTCAAAAGGCAGGTGTACTAATTTCTTTGTGTACTTTCTGAGGGCATATCTGAAACACTGGTTGTGAAGGAACAGGATTCAGGATGGGAACGGTTCTGGGCGTTGATAGAAGCATGCAGCAATTGGTGGGACTTTGTCGTGCGGACTTTGCTGTTATTATGTGGTTTCATTGTATTCACACTACACAGTGCACAGCCTGGACAAGCCCAGGCTTGCCATGAGTTTGCCTGCTCCCTGCTTCCCCCACTCCTCCCCCTTTTGCCGGTGTCCCTATCCTGGTTTGTCCCTCTGCTTGTCTGTCTCATGCTCCGCCCTATGTTCTGGCCCGTTCCGTTCCCGAGCGGACAAAAAGAGAGTCTGCACACCTGAATAAAGGATTCTGCTTGCACCCTTCCTCGTGTCTCGTCCCCCCTTTGGACCTCAGCAACTGGTTTCTTTTCGTGGAAACTTCTTATGTGAGGAAATTACACTATCCCCTTTTACAGATTAAGAGTTAAGGATTAAAAAAAAAATAACATCGGAAATTTCTACTAATTTTGAGTCTCCAGGTGAAGGAAAACTGGACACTAATGTTTTGAAAGAATTTGGGGGATTTTAGATAACTTAATAATTTTTTGCACAGCTCCTGTAACTTCAGTTATAGCTTTAAATACCCAGCACATATGCAAAACAGTATCTTAAGAATGTGCGTATAGGAAATATAAAGGATATAAAATATTGTTAGTAGTGTAGCTTAGACAGCTTCCCAAGCAACATATAGGAGTGCTGTGGCAGAAACAGACACAAGGCCCAGATTCCATGTCAGCACTCAACTGTTTAAGATATGAGGCTCCCTCTTGTCTTCTTCCAGTCCTTTCCCTTGTCCACTTCATGATCTTCAGTGTGCCCAGCACATGAGATTTCTACACAGATTTGATTGCTCTCAAGAGCATCTTACATCCCTTATACTAAAAGTCTGTTGGAAAAATAAAAATGTGTTACATATAACAAAGACTGAATCTTTGTATATATACACAAAAGAAATCAACAGTACTTTTAACAGTTCTGTTTCCCAAGTATTAAAAAAACCCAACCAATTGAACACAAACAAGTTGCAAACAAGAAGCGGTAACATGTTGGTCCTGCTGAATAGAAGAATATTCTATCATGTAATTGTCACTGAGAAGATTGCCTCTATGAGCACATTATTGTATTTAAGGATGCTGATTTAGTCAGTTCACAAACGACATCAGCTATTTACCTTCATCTGTTAGCAGTAAAGAGATAAGGAGAGATGTTCCTGAATTGGAGACAATGGAGATATCAACCTGTGATAACAAGTCCCCCTTCTCTGACAAATAGTCACAGATGAATCTTGCTGGGGCTGTAGTTTTATTCCATACCCCACTAATTTTTGTGATTTCTCTCAATAAAACTGTTAAGACTTTGAAAAACTTATAAGAAATTGAAAGCAATTTTTGTGGAAAGCACCTTAGTAAGCTAGCAAAACTAACAGCTAACCTTCTCTTATAGAATTATCACAGTCAACAGGAATCTTTGCTTAATTGCTATAATAATGGTGGACATGGGAATCTGCTGACACTTAATATTGGAAGGTAAGGAGCATTGATACCTCATGTATGGGAAGAAACATAATTAAAGAAAACAATTAACATCAAAATAAGGACAGTGCAATATGTCTTCTAAGAACATTTCAGGAAGTTTCACAAACATTGAACAGCATCAATTAAAATTATAATTTCCACCATGATAATGCCACATGTGCCGCTAGCCTCTAACACTTGCTCAGACTCAGTAATGAGGGTATGATTTGTTCTTCCTTGTCTCTACATACTGTGCCGAGCGACAAGATGGGGACTTTATGCAATTGGCAGACATTAGGTAAGATCACGAAAATTAGCAAGGCATGAAATAAAACTTTAGTCACATGAACTGCATCTGTGACTGCTTGTCCCAGTCAGAGTCCCAAAGTGGGAGCTGCAGGAAAAGAGTTGCCTCAGCCATAGCTCTAATTGCAGCTCTTTGTAGAACTGTCCATGTAGGAGCATCTTTTTTTTCGTACTCCCTCTGAAATTCAGGAACTCTCCTAGTTAGCATGGACAGCAGTAGGACAATGATTCCTATTTCTTTTAGTCGTCTTCTACACAGAGGATGTAATTAAGGAGTCTTCCCTGGGCTTTGCAGGGTGCAAGAATTACAGACTTCAGGAAATCAGGCCCTCTTCCACAGCTAGTAGAATTTACCAGAGATCTGTGAATTTATATCTAAAGTTACTGTTAAAAAAAACCCCAAAACACCAAAAAAACCCCAAAAACCTAAAACCAAACAGAATGAACACACAAAACAGCAACAACAAAACCCAAAACAAATGAAAAACCCCACACAAAGCCAAACCAAGTGAAAAACAGAAGAAAAATCTTGTATCTTCTTAGGACACCATTAAAATTCACATTTCTTAGATATTTATGTAGGAGGGTTGCATGAAAGTTACCATAAATACTTAACATAAGCCATTAAAAATATACTGACCCATTAAAGTGATCCAAGATCAAAAACTTCTTAAGTGCTGTTTTCATTTTCTTTAAAATACAAATGGGTAAATATGTTTCAGAATGAAGTTGACCTTCTTGTCTTCTCGATATAGAAGAGTTGCAAAAAATAACGATGTTATCTGTTTATTAATTCTTTATAGATAGAATTTCAAACTTTAAAGCAAAACAAAGCCAAAAAAAACTCAAAAAAGTGAGGATGATGTGAGATTCAGACAAAAAAACCCTCAGTGGTGTAAAACAGCAGCAGTGTGAGATGTTAAAATGTTTCAGAAATCAGACAAATAAAAAAAGGAATCAATTAAATAAATATAATTCACAAAGCTCCACAGTCAGTATAAACATCAAGCAGCAACGTCTCTTGTCAGTCCATGAAAGGAAAACTTTTTGGCCTCAACAACCACATGCTGAGATTTCTAGATCTCTTGTATTTCTTATAGAAATAGAACACTAAGAGATAACAGTGTGAACGTACTAGCCACTAATAAAGTTCTTCAGGATGCTATGAAGCATAAAACCACTGAAGCCATTTCAAAATGTAGTTTAAAATGATGAAATATGTGCAGACTTTTCCAGCACTTTTTTACATTAAAATAAGATATTCTAATAGTTCAAGCTGTATAAACAGAACATCTATTGGTAGTTGTGCCATTAGCAGAGGGAAACTGCAGCCCTACATCAACCATTTGTGAAAGAAACGTATTCTTGACTTTTTATGCAAGATCAATAGTATATAGGCATAATTTGGTCAGGTTAAATTAATCTTATGCGCTTCTGCGATGAGTTCTTTTGGAGCATTGTCTACAGATTCCCATTACGCAAACATATTTTGGGATTATTTTCTTATGTGTTTTTGGTTTTGTTGAGATTTTTTTTTTAAAGCAAAGCCAGGTTTCCATGAAAGAAATATGGGTTTTTTTGATATGTAGATATTCCTCAGCTTCAAGAAACTGCCAATGTCTAATGTAAACTGAACAAAATTCTGTCTCAGTCTTCTTCCTTTTTCAATCCCTTTACACAGACAAGAAATGTGACATTCTTTTCTTTGTGAATAGTGCATAGTCTTCTACTATTCTAGAGAATACAGTAGCATTCCGACAAACTTTCTTATCTATCAATTGTGAAAACACAGTCTTCTCTTCTTGAATGAAGAATAAGGCAATTTCAACTGCTAGTTGCAATGGCAATTGAAGAAAATGTCCCAGTCTGACAGGCAGGTAGAAGAAGACATGAGAATGAGGAAAAGGCAAGGAAGGAACCCATCTCAAAACTTCTGACCAACATAGTATTCATCATCTTGTATCCTAGTGTGTCTGAGCATGCTTCTCCTCAACTCTTACTGTGCAAGGGGGAAAGGCTAATCTTCGGTTTGTTCCCTTCCATTCTGTTGTGCAATACTGGGCAGTGGGATCACGAGTCCTGACCTATACAAGAGGAGTGCCTCTTTTCTCACTTTCATCCATGTATGATAATCTAGCTCCAAATTAAAACCAAAACAAAAATGAAAAAATCTCTCCTCTTTTTTTTTTTTTGGGTGGAGTTTTTTTGTTGTTGTTTTTTTTGTTTGTTTTTTGTTTGGCTGGTGGCTTTTTTTGTTTTGAATTGGTTTTGGTTTTTGGAAACAGTCTTCTGTTAGAATTGTAGCACAGATCAGGTCTAGTCTATAAATTCCATCAGCAGGCTCCTTCATTGTACGCAGATTCATTTGTTGTGCTGTTGATATTGTTCTCCAAGGCTAGAACAAGTGTCTAATCAATTACTTAAAAACAAAGAAATATCTAAACCGGAAGAGTCATGACAGAATTTCTGGACTTCAATGTTATCTTTCAGTTTTCTTGTCTACCTGGTGGCCTATCTTCCTTTTTTTTTTTTTTTTTAAACAACGCTTTTGTACACAAATTTGCTACTACCTAGGCTGTTTCATTCTCCTTCTATTGCTCTCAGTTAGATTTCTTGCATCTGGACTATGCATCCCAGGTGTATGAGATCATATTGAAAGCCTTCCTTCTGCTCTTTGTTCTAACATGCTCTTTAACTGTAAAAATACTGCATAGCAGTAGCACTTTGAAGCAAAAGGTCAAAGAGCTTACCAAATTAGCAATGGTCATTGCCGGTCTAGATACTGGCTTATTTGTTGTTTGGATTTACCTGAAGTTTGTGGTTTGCTTGGCTGTTTTAGGAATTGTGCTCAAAGGATTATTTGAAACAGTTTGTATCATTCAATCTCTTGTTAAAAGACTGAAATCTGAAGGTAAGCCTGCTCTCCAGCTTTCTAACTTGTCTGACTTTAATTGTAAAGACAAACCCTTTGTAAAGGACTGAAGAGGGGCATTCAAACATTGAAAGTTTGGTTCCATTGTATCTGAGGACTTAGGTCTTATTCAAGATGAGAAGGGAAAGGAGGATTAAAAGCTTAGAGCAAAGATAAAAATAAGTTTGGAACAAGCTTACTGGAAGAAAGAGAAACAAGCTTATTGTGACCTTGCCACAGGGAAGAGAACAGGTTTACCAGGGCTTTCCAAGAAGGCTAAGACAAAGACCATCTTGAAATTGTGAACGATTTGCTTCTTTAACCTGCCCCAATTTTAAATGAGTCAACTGTGGTTAAAGCATTTAGGAAGGGTGAAGTTTGATCTCTTCTTAAAAGTGCTGTCAGTTCTTTTGTAAAAACAAAAATCTGTAGGTAGATTGATATAATATAGTTCTATCATTGCAAAAGAGCGTGCTTAACCTTGCAGCAACCACAGCTGTACAGATCTGTGATGTACAGTAAAAAAGAAAATGGAACAGTATCCCACATTTCTGCAGTAGCAGATCTCCATAAAAAAGGGAGGAGGCAGTGGGGTAAACAACAACAAAATCCTCTTGTTTAATCTATGCTACTGACTGACTTTTCTGTTGACTTGGATTAATCAGCTACAGTTGTTGCATAGAAGCCAAAGGGGAAAAAAAAATCTGTACCTAGACTTTCTTCTGTATTTCTGATAACCATAGAAGGCTGCCTTGCCAGCAAGAGAAATATATAAAGTTCAGTTTCTTTCCACAGTGAGATAAGAGGATCTTAACCAGTGACTGAGCACTCAGTTTCCTATTTCACGCTTAGTGCATGAAACTTTGGTTAACTCTTTTCGTATGTCGTGGACTCCTTAACATGAAAGCTGCCACTACTTCTGACTCTGGAAATCTAATTCTATTTGGATATTTCTTTTTTTTTTAGTAGGAAACTAAAATATTTTTGCAGTAAGGTGGAACACCTTTTTTTCTCCTTTTTTCTTCCTGTATGTTAATATCTGCAGATGCACCCATTACACCTGCAGATTCTAGCCCTCTTATCTACCAGCTTTTCTGGCTTTGAAGTTGCTATTCGGAGCAAGGAGGAAGGACTTCTGAAAAAAACCCAAAACAACAGGCTGAGAACTTAATACCAATTCCATGTATAATTTGGCATTGGGCGGCTCCCTCATCCTTCCAGGTTCTCCCTGCTTCTACTACCAATGAGATTCTATGCTTGTTGCATAGAAACTCATTTAATTTTCTTTTAACCTCTTGGTTCTAGCCCATATCCCCAACATGACAAGATACTTATTTTTCATTACTTGGGCAAGATTGGATAGGGGCAAATATGTGAACATAGGGGGCACAAGAAAAAGCAGTAACTGATTTTGATAATGTTAATGGGGCAAATTAATAACCATTATATTGGCAAGATTCAAGGCTCCCCTTTCACATATTGGTCTGGTCAAATGAAATTCTAGTCAAAATAAATCAGAGATAAAACTGTTTTCTCAGATTTCTGCAGTTTGGCTTTTTCTTACAACTGTCACTGATGATAAACAAGATGCGAATAATTGTCCCAGTCAGAATATTTTTACCTTTCCTCATTTTACTGCTTTAGAGCTATTACCTCCTTCTCCTCATCTCATGCTCCCCTTTGAGCTTTCTTTAGTATCAGATCAATGACCATAATCGTCTTGTAAACACCTGATCCTAAAGGAAAAAGGGAAAGTGATTATCAAAGCCAATCTATTTAAAGACAGTTCATCCATTTCTACCTATAACTATTATACCCTTATAGCCATATAATCTCAATAGCTATACATCAGCTGTGAATACAAAATAGGTAGATACAAATGAGCCATATTTTGCATGGCTAAGCCACCTGGGTCCCCTGGTCAAGGTTGAACTGGGCTCAATGGTTACACTGTCTCTTGTAATAAATTAGTAGTGTTTCTGTGCTGTGCCTCTAGCTGTAATAAGGATACATGCATTATGGGTGTCACCCTGTCTCTAAGGACAATTTTAATATAGCTTAGACAATAGCCTAGCTAAATAAACAATGAACCAATCATGATATAGAAAAACAGTGTAAGCTCCAGGGTACAGAGCTTTGCAAGGGAAAAGAAAGAAACAAACAAAAATTTGAGAAGATTAGCAAGCAGCAATAAGAGAGACACTTATAACACCCTAGATAACCTATGAGAGTAATTTGGTATCACTGTTTAGGATCTGATTCAGCAAAGCGTATAAAGATAAATATAACATTAGGTGCTTGCTTAACCTTTATTAAACCAGCTTTGAGTAACAAAAATGTACTAAAAGTTAAAGTAACTTTTAGTTGTTTGGTGATTCAAGGACTGGAACTTCAAAGTATAACTTGATAAACAGAATGATATTAGCATGTTAAAGTAGCACTGTTATCATTGCCAATATTCAGCTAAAGCTGTGGTCGGCAGTGTGATAAGAGGAAATCTAAAATGCATGAAAATTAGAGTAAAGTTCTATTTAGACTATTTAGAACTGTCTAAATTTTGATTCTCACAGTGAGGATGAAGCTTACTTGGACAACTCCTGTCTTTCGCTTCCCTGTGGTTTAGACCTTGTCTCCCCTTTACTCCTAGGACTGCGGTGCGGCCTCCAACTTGCCCTATGACTTCTGGTCGGTCTGTTTTCTGAGGGTGCTGGATGCAATGTAGTTTGGCATACCTAGAAGTCCTTTAAAGGTCCTTTTCAGCACCAACTACTGGGGGCCTAACCAAAAATAAGTCCCAGTAAAAAAATCATAGAATCATAGAATGTTTTGAGTTGAATGAAACCTAAATTACTGCCTTTCCCTCTAACAGAATATCTTCTTTCTCTCTGACCGAACACAATGGATTTAATGAAAGAGGAGAATTTGATAGGTCTGGATTAGTGTACAAAGTCTTGTAGCTCACTTTACCAAGCTGCCTCATCAGCTTAGTCTTTTGTTCATTTTGTGTGTCTTTGTGCCTCCAAGCAGTGTGTGATACCCAACCTTATCTGTAGCCTGTCACTGAAACCAGTGTTGAGTAAAGAATTATGAATTTTGCTACAAAACATTCATTTCTCTATGAAATTCATTTCTTAGGAAACATATTCCTTAAAACATTCACCAGAGTGTTCCACAAATCTAAAGTAATTAAACTTTACAAATACTTTCACAGGGTGGCATTATTTTCATCCTTTTTTACAAGTAGTAAACTAAACTACAGAGTATTTAAGTTAAGGAGCAGAGTGTCCATGAATTTTGGGTCCCAGAATGAGATACTTAGATCCTTTCACAGGACATTTACTACTTTCTATCTCTTTACATGCTTTTATGCTATGTTATTTACAGACTTACAGTCAGACAGTTATATTTGTGAGACCAAATGCTTCTAAAAACGTGATAGCTGTCAAGTAGGTTAATAGGAAAATGAAGAGTATATTCAGCAGTCAGTGGTAAAAAGCTGAAATGACTTCTCTAGCCCCATATGGGCGTTCAGGTGAGAAGTAATTTTCCAATGGGACACATAAGTATGTTACCAATGAAACTGTTTTCCTTTCTGGAAACCCTAGCCTCATTTTTACAGGCTTTCAAGCTTCTCCATTAAGTTCATTTTCTTGCATCACCTCTACCTGAAAAATAAACACTTTTTGAGTTGAATTCATGGTACTTTCTAAGAATCAAGCATGTCCCTGAGACACTGGGGCAGGTAGAATAGGCAGTTGTAGATAGCTAAATTCGGGGACTAACACTATGGGAGAAAATGGCATATTCTGGCAGAGCTTGTGTTTGTGCTTGTGGAAGGGTGAATGAAGTGGTAAGGCACAAACCCCAGAGCCACACAGGCAAGACAAAGGAAGTCTAAGAGTGGCCTCACAGAAACATGGTAGTTGAAGGGGACCCTTGTAGGTGGCACTGGAGGATGTCTAAGCCCCCAGGTGTGGCTGGGAGCCTGGTGGTCACATTTACCTCCTCTGAGGTTAGGCAGGACCTGAGAGTACCTGCTGGGTCTGTGGCCTCCTTCCGGCTTCAAGGGCTTTGGCTGCCTGTGCTCAGGTCAGCTCCCATGCCTTGATCAAAGCTGGGAGGAAGTGATGTGAGGAGCCTTTTAAGGGGCTCCCCACTCTACTTGGAGCCCTCATCCTGGATCCTTGCCTGAGCTGTACCACAGCCATGTACCTCCTGATCCCAAGTGACTGTGATCCTTGGGCTGAGGCTGACCTTGGACCCCATCACCAGCCCTGCCCTGCTCTCTCAGCTGGAGAGGTGACATGGCACTGACCTGCCAGCCTGGCAGTCACCCATGACACCCATTTTGGCTCCCCTCAGGGAGCCCTCTCCGCTCCAGTAGGCATGACTGACACTGGCCTCAAACTTTTTGCTCCCACTGAAAAGGAAACCAAATGTGTGAGCCAAACAGGACCCACATTTTACACTAAAGAGATCCCACAGGCAGGCAACTGCAAAACCAGATATCCAAGAGACGTGCCATGGCATCACCAAATTTGTCTGCATTGCCCAGTATGACCGTATTTGGTGCACAATCTGTACTTTTTCCTGATTTTCCATTGCTGTATTCACCAGTAGTCAGAGGACATCTTGTTCCAGTGAAAATTCCTGATGGGTAAAACAGCAGATTTTTTTTTAACTTCTTTTTTGGAGATGACTGTGCCTTTTGTATTTGAAATTTTCCCAAACCAAAACCTGAGGCAGCTGTCTGGCATAAGAAACTTCATCCTGAACAGTTTAAGTCTAACAATATAATAAGAAAGAGCTTTGTTGTAAAGACTGTTAATCAGTCTTAAGTATAGGCATCATTTGTTGTATAACCTATAATAACAGGTTAATAATAAAGGCTAATGAAGAAAAAGATTGCGCATGTTACAGCATCACCTGTTCCAAGAACTCTAAAGCAGTCTCTCATAAATAAATGACAGCATCAGAATATAAACTTAGACCTCTTTCGGGAGACTTTCTGGACTGATTTGGAGGGATCTAGCTTATGAGATAAATAACCAAATGCCATTACATCAGGGAAACATTATCAATATCCCCAGAAATTCATCCACTGTTTTCCTCTTTGAAGTCCTGCCCTACTCTATGCATAGAAACATCATGTCTTCATGGATGTTTTAGTATATTACATAGGCATGATACATAAAACACATGCCTGTCCCAGTCAGTGAGGTGTATGAATATATTATTTAAAGGTAGATCATGAGCCTCACATGACTTCCAGATTTTATGTGAAAGGTAAGGAGGTTATTTCTTCCTAGTTCTCAAGAAAGAATTAGGTTATAAAATTAAAATTGAAGGTGTGAGACATAGACAATAGCAGTGATGCTATTTTTTTAAATAAATACACATCTATGAAAACTGCTTACACTTCATGCAAAGAATTTTGCTAAGATCATGTGGTACAGTCATAGAAAACTTGGGGGGAGCTTCTGAATGTGGAGTTGTAATGCTCTGGCAACATATTTATGTTTTATGGAATTATACCTGCTTTTATCTGGCACCTAAGCAACATATGTGACAAAGAGAATAAGGAACCTGAGGCAGACCAGTGCTGCTTTGTAATGAGTAAGTATCCTGTTTTATGTGTCTAATGTCATTGTCAATGTCAGAGGAAGCTCACTGTTTCAAATACATTGTGCTGGCTAGCATGGAAAGCTGACACGAAATGGAAAAGTATTTGCTTAAATAACTGACAAAGTAGGCTATGGTCAGCATTGAAACACTTCCACAATTCAAGGCCCAGCCTTTGAGAGGACAGAGAGACTGTGCTACTCCTAGCACACCTACCAGTTCAACAGATCCTTTAGTCCAGTCAGAGTCTACACTTAAGGAGAACAGAGTGACCCAAATGTGCTCAGTGTTACCACTGAACAAGCTGAACAGCTGGTAGAAAGCACCTAAATTACAGTCAGACCCAGAAAAATGGGTCATGCAGTTTGCTTCTGATAAGAGAGAAGGATGCAGCTTCTCTCTTTTCTTATTGGGCAAGAGAGCAACAGGAGGCAGGCACTGTGCCAGAACTCGACTAACAACTGCTGCAACCTGTGAGTCTTTTTCCTTTTGTGAAAGGTCTACTACAGATATGTGAGAGGATGGCAACAATGGTGTTGTACATTGTCACACCAAGGTACCAAGAGTATCTCTGTGTAGCACGGAATACTATTGGAAAGAAGCAGATGTGAATCCTGCAAGTGATGTAATTCTATCAAAACAATGCAATGCCTACTCTACTTAGCCTTGCACTTATTAGTGCAGAGTTAGCTTGTTCATCCCTGCATATAACACATTGTAAAAATGAGGAAAATAGTAAATGGGAGAGGACATGGAGAGGGCAGAATGCAATCCTGGGAAAAACAGCTATAAAGACACAAGCTGGGTCATGTACATGCAAATAACCATCTACATGCAAGCAGACACAGATGTACATATTCGTGGGCCAAAGTAGTCCTGGCAAGCATTTTAGTAGAGGTAACTGATGAATGAATTTCCTGGTCCTCTGCAGCTTTTGGGCAGCAATGACTCATTCATCCTCAGTTCTGAATTGTGAATAAACCCACTTCTTCAGGGAATAAAAACCTTTACAAAATTTTATGAGGAACTACTCAGGCAGTCTTCTCTGAATAAACACTCTCCTTTCAGATGAAAAAACATTGCTGTTTGCAATCTTCTTAAACACCTGCTCCCTTGCCCACTGTACACTGCTGATGGCAGCATTGCTAGACTGAATGGTTTAAAAATCATGGTTTGTGCCTTCAAATCCTGAGATTAGTTTATGTATCATTAGATTTCTTTTTAAAGTTTTGGAGTCAAGCTGCTTTGCCTTCCAGGATCTGAGCCATTAGTGCAGTTGAATGAGTAATATTTTCTGAATATTCTGATAGTATTTTCTGAATAATTTCATAATACATTGTAAAATTGCCAGCTTACTGATGAATTCAGTGTGTCTGAAAAATGAGGCAACTTTGCCAGAGAACCCAATAGCCATTTTGCTGTATAGTGCTTTGGCTGCTGGAAAATAAAATGAAAGGCGGACTGGAACCCAGAGTCGTCTTAGTAGATTAGTGTTTTATTGTCTATCACTTTTATGAAACAACATTTTTTGAAGTCAGATATCATAAATCATTATTGATTTTCTCAGAGAAAATTTTGTTCGGGCCTTTGTCCATGACCTCAGAATTCATTGCAGATGAGAAGAGAAAGCACAGATTTTCCTGGAGTGAAAACCCGACAGCAGGAAGCAACTATAGTGTTACAGCCAAGGAAGCTGTACTGTTTGATAATGTGAACGTTATCTAAGTAAAGACTGCAAGACAAAGATTTTTTTTTTTACTCTTACCAGTGATATTAATTTTTTAGATGGATTATAAATATATTGTACCTGAAATAAATACATTTCACTAACATTGTAGTCTTCCTAGTTAAGGTAATCTATATCACCCCAAAAGAACCTGTTAAATGTAGATAGAAGGGATTCACACAGAATTCACTCAGGCTTGGAACATGCGTTCAAGGAATCTTAGCTCTTTTGCAGAAAGGGCGTTTTTGGGGCTAATTTGTCCAAGAAGAGAAATTTGTCACTTGCATTGTGCAGTTCTACCAAACACAAATTCTTAAATATAATAGGATGCAGTTTTCATGAGCAGTGTAGAGTATATGACAAAGTCCCTTTTCAGTGACTAAACAGCTCGATAAATAATCCTGCTAAAGGGAAGGAATTTACTGTTTTTAAAGGTGAGGTGCATGAAAGCTTCTATTGTACTTGATTTCCTCCACCTCTTTTTTTCACAACACAGAGTTAGAGAGTGGAAAAACATAATTAATAGTTTGGGATTTCTGAAGCCCTGTCATAAAAAAAAAGTCTTGCACAAACTGACTTGTCTCCATCAACAAAAATTAAATTTCAGAGGAACCCAAAGGAAGATTTAAACCTTTCATTATGAGAAACAATAAGCACTATTGAAATGTCTGTCTTGCCACAAATAAATTATCTAATATATCACTTGGTTAGGAACGGATGATTACACTCCTTCAGAACCTGATAAGCTCTTCCAAATTCAGGTCCTCTAAAAAAATACCTATATCAAGCAGCCAATAAAAAGCGAAAGGAAATACTTTTTAGATAGTACACATAATTAACCTGGGAAAATCATTGTAAAAGGACGTTACTGAAGTCATTTGATTATTGGATCTTTAACAAGGTAAGATGTGAATATGAACAATGAGAATATTCAGCACCTCATTAAACTGAGGAAAAATGTGATAGGATTTTGCACCCTCAAGTGTCAGTACAGAAACCAGTAACTAATTGATCATGGTTAAGAAACTTCTTAGGTAGAGTAATTCATAATCATACATTGAAGAACTTTGACATCTTTCTGAATGATATACTACTTATCAGTCAGAAATACTGTAAAGGACCTAGCCATTTCTGGTACAGAGTAGTACTTGATAGTCCATGCTCCCTAAAACTTCCTTCTGCAGTCAAAAACTGTATAATGGGTGATTCATTGTGCTTGGCTTGAAGAGTGAGAAAGACAGTCATTTATGCTCACTTGTAAGAGTTGAGTGCATGTGAGTAAGTTGGTCTGGGAAAGGTTCATGTTGAGTAGAGGTCTACAGCTCTACCAGAGCCCTTTTCCCTCCCAGTTAAAAGACCACACCTGCAGCGCACCCTGAAGATGTCAAAAGAATGATTAGTCACAATTTAGTTTTGTTTTACCCTAAATCTAAGTCCTGTCATGTACACATGGTAACTTCAATCACAGTGCAGGTCCCTATCCTTATTTTGAGTTCCCAGTTGTAATTATATGAATCTGGACAGACTCTCTTTTACCCCTGTGAAGTTTGAATTAGGTCTTCTAGAAATACCTACTACATGTCTTGTTTTCATCTGGTTTTTGATGTCAATTTATAACTCAAATTTCTATATGGAAAGAAACCTATATGAATACAGAGCTGGGGCATCATTTCCATATGTGATGAGTTCTTATAAAAGAAAAAATATTTGGGGCTGATTTATCCTTCTAAAATACCTATTTTGAGATTAGCAATGGAATTACTTCTTACAGTTTCAAAATAATTAAATATGTGGAAAAAATGTTCACTCATTTCATAATGAATCCATCCAACAGGGCCCAATAGACACAGTCATATTAAAACCTGGATCATTACCCTTCTTTTCCTGCAATTAAGGACACCACAGGATGTGGATGTTCCATTGATATCAGTAAGTCTAATAACATTTTAATTATTTTTTAAAGTCAGATAAGATGCAGAATCTGAAACAAAAGTAGCTCAATATTGTCAGACAGACACATCAGCTTTCCCTCTCCCTGCTTGCATATCTTGCATATGCTTTCAGAAAATACGTGAGCAGTACCACACTCTCTAATGCTCTTACTGAGAAGTAACCCTATGTCTATCATGTCATTTGTTTCCTTTAACTATTCCTCAGAGATTAGTTTGACTAGCCTATTGCTTCATGTTTGGATAATGTAGCTAATCCTTTCCAGTTTCATTATTCTAATCACTTGCAAGCTGGCTCCCTTTTGCTGTGCTATATGGCAGCCAGACAGTGCTTCTGTCCTTTGTAAAGTGGCATGCACTGAAAACACAGAACACCTTTTTTGTAGCCTCTATTTAAAAGCCAGGTTTGGCAGCTGGTTTAGTGTATATTTCAAAACTACGTAGACAGAAGGGCCTTTGGGAGATGATGCTTTGCAGCAGGCTGTCTTCTTAGATGAGTGCAGACTTTTTAGATTTTCACTTCCAATTGCATTCTATCCATAATTTCTGTGTTTAATTGCTAGCTATAAATGTGCATGCCACTAAAATATCTGAAAACTTTGAAAGGTTTCATTTTAAAGTGTCCCTCTGGTGATATAATATACTTTGTGAGAAAAAGATATGTTGGTATTACATGCACTCAGCACACTCCCTCCATGATTTCCATGTCATGTTTGCACAGTTTACTAGTAAAAATGTTTGTGCTGTCCTCACAATTTCAAATTCAGTGTAACCTATGAAAAAATCAACTAGCATTTTCCTCCACTTATGTCCATAAACACACAAAGTCATTGTAAGTGGCCAGAGAGAACAAATTTGGACAACAGTATAATGAACATGAAAATGCCTTAAAAGGTGAAGCAAGAGCCAGAGAAGGAAAAAAACCCCAGTTTCTCATTTGTTCAGGGAAGGTAAAGACTTTGAACTCTTATAGGAGGCAGTCCCATTTTACTACCATGACCATTACAAGAACTTACCACAAATAGACAAAACCACTTTCCTTTTCACCATTTTCAACTTACCAAAACATTTCTCAACCTCAGATACGACATCTATAAAACTGAGGCAATCATTCATACTTACCTGGCTGCTCTCACTGAAGACATGTAAAACTCTAGTTTTATGTTTGTCACAAGCTAAATACCACTGCTTACTCCCATTTTAAAGATAAGAAAACTGAGCTGTAAAGAGGTGAATTGCCAGCTCTGAAAATTTCCCCTCAATTACCATGACCTAAACTGAACTTCTTATACTGTCTCGAACATTGACCTGAAAAGAGGACTTCCACTTTTACTTTTTTTTTTTAATAGTGTCTACTGAAAGAATGTCAATTTTTTTCTCCTTTGGGCACAACTCCAAACTGTGGATTTATGTGATGCAAAAAAAATGGTGGAATGAATTTAAAGATCGGTTTCACCCACTACGTATTCGTCCTGGTGTTTTTCCAAGTGTCTAGATTTCTTCAGAAAACATCCTGAGTATATTTATTTGGCTTCACCTCCAAATTACCTATTGCATCTGTTCAAATATGCACTTTACAAAGGATCAGTTCCATCAGTCAGAAACTTCCTGTTCTCTCTCTCTTTTGTCAATGGTAAGTGCTCTCTTCTAAAATAAAAATAATTAAAAAAAAAAACTTCATCCACCACTGATTGTTACCCAAGAGTTTTTCAGCATTAAGACTGACTTTTGGAGATACAGGTATAAGAGAATATTTGATGATTTCCTTTCCTTAACTCTGTAAGGCTTTATGCCTTCTGTTTTGTGCATTGACTCAGTGCAGTAGAATATGCCTGTTCCTACAAGATCAGTCTCTTGTAGACCAAAACTCTCCAAAATGTTTTGGAAAAGGCTCACTGAAGCATCTATCAATTACTGTGAACATTGCATCTTAACTATGGAGATGTCCCCAAGCCTAATAAACAATAAATGGTGAGACACATGCATTAAATATTGATGTGATTTAAATAATCTACTGCAAGGACATGGTAAAGAAAAGAGAAGGGTTGAATTGGACTGCCTATTGGCCCTCATTTCAAATCTTAATAGTCATGTGAAAATTAGATTGATGATCCCATCTCAACCTCCATCTAAGTCCATTGCCAGCCAACTACCTGCATGTTATATGCTGTTTGCCAGCATGATCTGCAATGCAGAAAATGCCTAAGTTTCACATCATATACATACACATGGACTCATATACATCAACTAAGCACCACAGAAATTAAAACTCCTGTCAGACTCTGTTGACAGAATGATCAGGTTGGGAAAAACAGACTTGCTTGAGGCTAGAGTTGAGATGAATTTATAAGTCTGTGGTGAATCTTGTATTTTTCTCAGTTGATTCAAACTACACAGATAGCTTGCTATTTGCTTGAGAATTAAATTGGTCTTAATGTCGGGGGCGGGGGGGGGAAGAGTATAAGGAAATGGACAATCTCTTTAAATCCAAATTCCCAGAGACAAGCTTTTCCATTGTCATAAATACACTCCAGGTTCAATTTTACTGGGGAAAAACCTTGCTATTGTCTATGTAACTTGCTAAATCTAAGTCAAGAAAGAAAGTTTTAAGTGACTGAGAAAATACAGTTCTTGATTTTTCAAGCAGTTACTCAAAATATGGTTAATTGTTTGTATTGCACTCTCAAGGAGGGAAATAGATCAACTGAGATACACACTACTTGATAACATCAGGGTTTGCTACACCTTTTTTCATCTGAAGTATATGAGGAAAAATATTCAGTATAAAAGAGTTTGCAAGAGGTTTAGTTATGAGATTTTATAAGAAGGATGCACTTGAAACTTCTCTTAATTACAATATTTTTTCAACAAATTACAGTGTTGTTATTATGCTTTAAATTGGTATAAATGAAAACATAATCCTAATGTATGTATTTATCTCCCTGTCTTATGATTTAAATGGTCCATTGTAATAGGCTGAGACCTTTTGTAACATTAATTCCACTTATCATGAAAATGGCATGCTTTTACCCTGATTTGTTTCTGCATATACAGAGTCCTTGTATACTTCCTTCAGTTAAAAAAAATAAATATTGTTTTGCCCTGAATTTTCAGAGTTAACCTTACAGAAAGAGCTGCTGTTAACATTTCTTGGTGCATTATAGTGTTCACACAGGGACAAACAGCTTTTACAGGGCACAAAGGTACAGTCTTTAAGTATTCTGCTTCATGAGAAGGAAGAGAGAGGGAAGGAAGGAAGGAAGGAAGAAAGAAAAGAAGGAAGGAAGGAATTTTAAAATTTTTTTAAACATCTGGAGGATTTTTATTTAAGGAAAAATATCTCTATATATTGTGAAGACATCCATGACCTTTTACTGTTCTTCTCTGTTAATGGAGGTATAAAATCAGTTGAAGACAATGCAGGCTACAGCTTGAATGGTCTGTGGAAGATTTGATGTACTCTTAAATGTAACGTTCCTGGATCATTTTCTTGGCTTTTGGGTTTAGTAAATACAGCTTTGATTGCTTAATATTAGTTTACAAACACTCATTAATCTTGACTTGGACTAAAGCATCATGTTAGAGAAATCTGACTATGTTATCTCTTCCTCTTGATGGTCCTAGCTGATCAAGGGATTTTAAATACTTTTGTGACTCTGGACCTAAGCAGCCTTGTCTGCATTAAGGAAAGGAATGCAGAATGTCTATATGATTGAAGCTCATGGGAAAAATTACACTGATCTTTGAAGGCTATTTCTACTCTTTAAAAATGTCATTTTATATTTTATTTATTGTTGTGTGTTTTGTTTGACTATTCAAGTGCAAGTAATAGTTAGGTAATGTGTAAAGAGACTTCTCCAAATCCATCTGTTATTAAGTCTTGTTTTAGCTTTATAAATGTTGTATAAAAAGATAATGAAGATGAAAATAATAGACACTACATTTGATAATTTCCTTTCACCGGCCACTTTATGTGTTTTCTTAATCACTTTGTCATAAACTAGAAGAAACCAAGAAGTCTGGGTAAATATTTGAGATACCAGTTCATAGATAGACGATTATTTAGTTTGTCTATTTGTTAATGTTGGCTTCAGTTTAGGAATACATGATATTGAGGGAGAAAAACACCCCAAAACATAGTGAACTTTTTGTTATAGCTAGAGTGGAATTTTTATAAGAGCAGATAAAAAAATTTTGGCCTTAAAGCAAAAGTCCAGTTTTCTTTCTATAATAATCTTGGAAAGATTTAAATTAAGATAATTCATAACTTGAATTAGATAATTCACAAGTCAAACCACAACTGTATCTCATCATCCCATCATATGGATGTGTTTTTCCTGTTAAAAATAAAAAGGAAAATACATTAAAGATAAACTTCTAGCACAAGTAAGGATGGAAGAGAATGTGACAGCAACCTCCCTTGCTGCTTTTTGCCAACTGATTTTATTTAAATCCAAATTCTTCAGTTATTGAGGGCAGTGAAAGTCTTCCTTTGATTTGGATGCAGTCGTGATTTAGCTGTTTGGAATAAATTCAGATGTATGACACCACCTATTTGTGTCTGATCACTGGATATTGCATACACTGAAGCAGCAATGATTCTCTGGAATGTCAGTCTTTGACTAAAACTGAAAACAGCTACAGAGGGGTTAAAGTTTCATTTCCTTGATGGAAGGGGAAGGATGACTAAATAACAAAAGTTCAGTCCTACGAGCTCTGATAATTGCATGTTTAGAATCATAAATCATGGGTTATCCTGAGTTGGAAGGGACCCACAAGGACCATCGAGTCCAACTCCTGGCCCTGCACAGGACAGCCCCAAGAGTCACACCATATGCCTGAGTGTTGTCCAAACACTTCTTGAACTCTGTCAGGTTTGGTGCTGTGACCACTTCCCTGGGGAGCCTGTTCCAGTGCCCAACCACCCTCTGAGTGACGAACCATTTCCTAGTATCTAAACTAAACCTCCCCCGACACAGCTTCAGGCCATTCCCTCAGGTCCTGTCACTGGTCAGCAGAAAGAAGAGATCAGTGCCTGTCCCTCCTCTTCCCCTCACGAGGAAATTGTAGACTGCGATGAGGTCTTCCCTCCGTCTACCCTTCTCCAGGATGAGCAAACCAAGTGACTTCAGCTGCTCCTCATATGGCTTCCCCTCTAGACCTTTCACCATCTTTGTAGCCTTCCTTTGGATGCTCTCTAATAGCTTTATATCTTTATTATATTGTGGTGCCCAAGTATTCAAGGTGAGGGGTCCCCAGTGCAGAGCAGAGTGGGACAATCACCTCTCTTGATCAGCTGGGGATGTTTTGCGTGATGTCCCCCAGGACATGGTTGGCCCTCCTGGCTGCCAGGGCACTTCTGACTCATATTCAACTTACCAGGACCTCTAGGTCCCTTAAGGCAGCACTGGTCTCCAGCCTCTTGTTCCCCAGTCTGTATGTACATCTAGGGTTGCCCATCCCAGGTGCAGAATCTGTCACTTGCTCTTGTTAAAATTCACATGGTTGGTGAACCACAAAAAGATACACTTAGCTTTAATGACATGAATAATCCTACAAAAATCAATTCTTTTCCTCAGTAGTCTTTTCCTCATGGCTAGGCTTCACGGAAGAAGACTTAGGAAGGCTCTATCCATGTTTGTTACAAGCACATTGGTGGCTAATGAGGCCAATATGAGACAGACATATCCGATTGCAAAAAGCACAGCAGAAGGACTCCTTAGGTGGTATATTCTGCAAGACACGATTCTTTCTGCGTTGTCTTTTCTCCTCAAGAGTGATCCTGTGTGCATTCTCAAAGGAAACAGCAGCGTTATGGATGGTGTGTCTCCAGGCCTCCCGATTTGAGGCCAGAGTAGACCAGTTATGGTGATCAATATGGCCGAGGCTGAGATGTTGTTTCAGGGAGTCCTTGTATCTTCTCTTCGGGGCTCCTCTCTTGCGGCAGCCAGTGGCAAGTTCACCATAGAGCAGGATCTTAGGGAGGTGGTGGTCCTTCATCCTGGAGACGTGCCCTGCCCAACGCAGCTGTGTTCTCAGTAACATGGCCTCAATACTTGTGACTGCTGCTTGTTCTAGAACAGATGTGTTGGTCACATAATCTGACCAGTGGATGTTTAGGATTGTACAGAGGCAGCGTTGATGGAAGCGTTCTAGGAGACGCAGGTGGTGGCGGTAGATGACCCATGATTCAGATCCGTATAAGAGAGCAGACAGCACTATGGCTCTGTAAACACTGATCTTGGTACTTTTCTTCAAGTGTTTATTACGCCATACTCTTTTATGGAGTTTTCCAAAAGCACTGTATGCCTTTGCTAACCTGTTGTCTATCTCCCCGTAAATCTTACCATCTGAGGAGATGAGGGTACCTAGGTAATTAAACTGCTGGACTGATTTGAGCTCTGATTCACCAATGGTGATATGGGAATGATGGAAGATGTCCTGAGGTTCTGGCTGATAGAGAACTTCTGTCTTCTTTAAGCTGACTTCCAGCCCAAAGAGCTCAGTAGCGTCTGCAAAGCAGGATGTTAAACACTGCAGAGCTGCTTCTGTGTGGGCGACAAGGGCGGCGTCATCAGCATAAAGCAGCTCCCGGACAAGATGGTTTAAGGTCTTGGTGTGGGCCTTCAGTCGCCTTAGGTTGAAAAGGCTTCCATCAGCAGTATGATGCAAATAAATGCATACTTATTAAATCCTGTAATCTTCTTTTTTTGTGCTACCAATATACGAACTGAGGATGTTGTTGTCAATTTGCATTTCTAAAATTTATTTTTTAAACATTAGGAATTCTTCCACTTTTCATCATTTAAAGCAACTAGTGTTTTTTTAACATGAAATCTACTACAACTCTAACTTAGAGTGGGGGAAAAAAGTAAGAATTTGTGCTCAAATATATGATCTGATTTTTAGAAAGGTTATAAGTGTCTGAGAGAATAGTAAATAATTCAAGTTACCTATCCTCTGTTATACAATATTGAAAATACTCTTTGACATAAGAAATATTGATAAGAAGATTCCAGAATTTTCGGACTAATTCTGACCAGAGGATTGCAAATGTCTCCTGCAGAGGCTAGCTCTTCTTAAATTTATGCACAGAAGATACAGCAGTTTTTATTTCATATGGATTTTTTGTGTGTTAACATGCTACAAATAATTAAATTCAATAATTACAGCAAAATCTACTGGCTCTTCATGTAAACCATCACAGGAAAAATTTGAAACTGCAGCAACTATTTTGGTTAGGAGATGGAGGATAATAGACAACTAAATTAGACTATAAGCCCATCTTTTCTATAAGTGAACTTAGATAAAATTAATTCTTCTATTTCCATCATTCTCCCACCTCCCATTCTTCTCCAGTCACAGATTTTATATGCTGTTTTCAATTTCTTCTTATAGCAATGTTCTCTGTGCATATAGTGTTCTCCTTTGTTATGGTAATTTTATATAATATCTAAAAAGGATGTGGACAGTGGATTGGTATAATCTAAAAATTCCAATCAGGGAATAGAATGAAATCATCTTCGTTGTCACCCACAAAGTCATTGTGCTGCATCACCAATTTTTAATGAGAACGGTAAGGAATAATATCAGTTAGTATTGAACAAATCTCACTCAGCAATTTTTGGCCATCACAAAAGCTTTTGACTTCAAAAAATATAATTTAGGAAAATAGAAGCATGCCACAGTCTTTATACATATATATGCATGAAATAGAAAAGTGTAACATAAAATAATGAACACAATAAGATTTTTCGTTCCTATTCCAAACATTTAAATATGCTTCTAAAAAGTGTTGTAACAAAACAACTTCATACTTACTAAGAATTAGCCATCAAAAACCTTTCAATATGCATTTTAACTTATTTCTCCTTAGTAAATAAGATATCTATATTTTTTCCCTAACTAGGCAGTTTACACTGGACTGGCTCCTTTAAAATCTCTGGCCAGTATTGAAGATTTTCTATGAAGCATGTAAGTGTTTGCATATTTGGAAAACATATATAGATAGCATTTCAATGAAATCCAAATAACCCCACTATTTTATATATGTAAAAAACCAGTCTGATTGGACTACCAGTCTGTTTGCTATATTTAGCAATAAGTTTAATATACAGGCTCCTTGAGGAAAAAAGACAGAAGGGTTGCCAATTTTCTGTATGGTTGGTAGATCACTCACAGCCTCAGGCTAATGAGCTGTAGTTTTTTTCTCTGCCCCCTTCCTGCAATGCCTGTAACAGTGTTTGAAGCGTTCTAGGGCTGTTATCATCCGTCCTGATTTCACTTTTCTAATTAGGCCAAAGGTATTCTAATCAAAATATAGAAAATATGAAAATATTCTGGAATGAGTAGAGTTGTATGTTGTAGATGTTATTATTGACAGCATGATAACAAATAAAACAAGGTAGGGCAACAGTGAAAATACAGATGTGGTTTTGGAATGGTTTTCCAAAAGAGCTCAGCACCAAGCAGGTCCAGTTTAACCACTTAACGAAAATGGCTGCATTTTTATAAGTCATTAGCATCACTGACATTTTTATTTAAATATGTTAAAGGGAGGAGAGTTCTGAAAATTTGATCCTAACTTTTCAAAGTCTGACTGAGATAATATACATACTAGATTTACAGGGCACTCATAAAATAAATATATAAATAAAACAGCCTTAGATTTTTATTCTGGTGCTAACAAATGACAGCCTAGAAATTCACAGGAGCATGGTTATATTGGCCCTGATTCATCGAGGAAGTGAGCTTGCATCACACAGCAATCGTACCAGTTGAGGCTGATGGGTGTGTCTTTGTCACTCCTATGTGCACATCCCTAACAAGAACTGTAGTGTGAACCCCTGCAGCCGGTGGATTTATCAAGAAAATAGGAAATATTTCTTCTATCATGTGAGAGGATTAAGGGGTGATAGTAACACATATGGAGGTGAGCCAGAGAAAGAGAAGGACAAGTGAAGACTTTGAGGTAGGCTTTACATACTTTGACAATATTTTAAAAGGCAGATCAAAGAAGGAGGGTAAGTAAGAACTGGCTAGGGAAACTGGTCAAAAAAATAATATGGTGCTGCTCAAACAAGTTTAGGCATTGGGAAAATGCCTTGATATTCAGTATTTTTTTTTTGAGAGATGCTGATTAGTGTTTAAACTGAGATTCTTTGCAATAAATTCCAGACTGATGAATGTCAATGTGACTTGCCTAAAAACAGTGATATTTACTTTTTTTTAATAAAAGAATCTACTTCATTTATATGACTAACATTCTGCATGATACTACTTCTTGATCAGTGAAGACAATATTCAATACTCAGCCTGTCAAAATGGGTAATCAAGAATTTCATGAAAAACATGTAGAGGATTACCGAGAAACCTCCTAGTCCTAAAATCTCCTTTCCCACCCTACCGTCTTCCACCCTCTTCCCTCCCTGCAACCTTCATTCTAACACTCTGTTTCTCCTTTCCCTTTTCCTCCAGCC